>NW_015113730.1:175608-189302 GCF_001443285.1 Poecilia latipinna
ACATAATTAAAAAACAAAATAAAAATGGCATGTGACATTGAATAAACAGCAAGAAAGAGAAAGAGATTTGTGAAAAAAAAGATTAAAAAAAAAAGATAAAAACATACTTTAGTTACGGAATTTAAGCGCCTGTCGTTGTTAGAGAATTTTCGGTATTATCATTTTGTTATTACTTTAGTTCACATTCAGTCTATAGATCGTTCTGTTTAAAGTGTTCTCTTCCTTATGTGTGTATAAACTGACCTGGAGGTCACGACTGTCTGTTCATCTTCATGTGAAACAGTTAACTCTGTGTTTCTCAGACCTTAATTCTTATCAACCAGAATACCTCCTAACTGCCTATGAGCAGTCGTATTTTGTCTCTTGTTTATCCTCCCTCTTTGTTGACAGTTTGACCGAGATTTGAACCGGGCTCAGACCGTAGATCAGATATCACACCTGGAACTGGGTTGCTAGTGTTTGGGTTAGAAGTTTTACGACCTCTGTTGTTTTTCCTGATTGCCCCCTTGGCTGTTTTTCTTTTACAATAAAACAGGGGCTCGAGTGGAAGGAGATCAGAATGCTCTGTGAACAGCTTGGAGGAGTTGTTGACGGAGACTTCTCCTTTTGCAAAAGCTTGGCCATAAAATTCATAAACGTTGTCTGTGGTTCTTTTATATAGGTTTGAGAAAAAGTACCTATCAAAAGTGTAGAAGGATATTACGTCCCCCAGATCTAGCAGAGTGCCTCAGGGTCAAATTTGGTTATTGAACCATATGGAGCTTTTCCAGATGCTTTTTCTCTTTAGATGATATGTATACACACTCCGGATCAAACTTTTAAAACTAGTTGAAAAATGGCAAGAATTTACACTTTGCATTGTTGGATCTTAACCCTCCTGCAGTCCTAGCTCAAAGTTCAGGAATAGCGAGGCAGATGTCAAGGTTAGACAATAGGGAATCGATGGGGGCGTCAGCTCTCAGTTCCCAAAATGATTAAAAAAAAAAAAAAAAAACTTGTAAAAATTCATGTGGGGTCAGTGCGACCCTTCCAGAAGGGCATACAGGGTAAAAGCCTAAGTGGCAACCACGCCACTCCTCTATTAAACTGAAAGAGTTTTCATCAGCTGATCATAAGTTTCAGACTGCAGCATTTAAAAACCCAAATCTTCATAAAAATGTGGATTCAGTTTTATTTTCTGTCAAGTATCCAGGTTGTCATGACCTCCTGATGACAGAGGTTAGTACTAGAATACATTTTACACTGATTATGATAACAAAACCTATTGAAATGATTATTTCACAAGAAATAATAATTTCCAGACATCATGTACCTGGAAACATACAATATTTGATGATGTTGTAGAGAAAGTTACAAAAGTTGCTCTTATTGAGTGCTAAAACTGCAGCATGAACTGTGCTCTCAAACGGCCTGTGAGCTTAGACTGCAAAACAACTGTTACTGGAAGGTCATGAACTCTTTATGACCTTGGAACTTTCAACAGAGCCTTAAAAAGTTATGTTTTATAGTGCTTGAACTGAGTGCTATTCTGCGAGTATAGGTTGGGCTGTAATATATTGTATGCTGGTGAATGTGTTATTGAACCTTTGACCCTTGCAGCTTAAGTGGTTGCTCTCTCTAAGCTCGGCTGCTCTAGCTCTCTAATTAGAGTTGCCAGTCCTGACAGAAATCCTGTCACAATCCGCCTGCTCACAAATGGCTCTTGCCTGTTTGTCAACCCTATTTCAAAAAGTGCGAAAAACTGGATAGGTGACAAATTCTCACCATCTCAGTTCATCCTCTTCCCCTCACTCTCTTCCTGTGACTGTGAAGAAAAGTGGATGTTAAGGTGAACTTGACTGATTTTGGAGCTCAACCAGTACTGCTATGAAAAGCATCTGTACCTTGACATCCTTTGGACTTACAAATTTATGATAGATTTAGCTTAGGTTGTGAATGTGAACTGGTAAGGTTTATAAAGTCACTTATTTTGTAGTCTCCCCCAAGCTGAGTGATATCTTTCTAAATTGAAAACACAAACAAATGGCATCTTGGAATAACCCCGCAGTTATGAAAAAAAGCAATTTCTAAATGTTTTCATCTTATATTATATAAAGAAGGTGCCCCAAGGAACAAGCTGCAAGTAGTACAAACAGCAACAAATACAAAATGCTGCTCATTGCATAAAACAGAAGTGGTGCAGACCACCGAATCGTATGGGACCAGACCCTTAGAAAAGACAGGATGTCATCATTTAACTGCAAATTCAGAGAAAAAAAAGTTATGGAAGAAAGAATAGGTGCACTATTCTTCATGTCTTTTTAAAGACGCAGTGTTTCACAGTATTATAGAACAGTATCATATTAACATAGGTAATATTACCTACTTCAGACTCCACCTAGTGGTCTGAATCATTTCCGTTTTGTGGAGCAAATTACTTGCTATTGTTTTTGCTATTTTACAAAAATTTCCCTTTCGTTTCTTCTTTTCTGTCGCTGTAGCATGTGTTTATGTTTGCATTTGTTTTGTTGATGGTAGGTTTTTGCTCCTATTTTCTGTGGCTGAAACATTTTTGTTTGCAACATTTTTTTTATGTTGCGTTTGTTTTGTTGTGTGTGTGTTTGTGTGTTTTGGAGTTTCCATCAATTGTTTGTCTGCAGCCCATTTGCATCTGTTTGCAGCGCGTTTTCACTGTTTGTTGCGGCTTTGTACCTGTCAGCCACAGTACATAGTTACATAAAAACAATAGTTTTATTTAGCTATTGCTGATTTGTGTGCTGCATAGATAGCTATGTATCAGAGCTTCCATAAACAAACTGTTTTGCGATGCTTGGATGAAAAGAAAATGAATTATTCCCACAAAACCCTGATAATCAAATGTAAAATTATTACTCTTTTTTTCCCTTTGCTTTAAGTTGATTTCTTTGTGCAGCTGAGGCTCTACATCACACAGATATTTCTTTCCAGCTCAATCTCTTTTTGTGAGAAACAGCCTGCCTGACCTTTACTCGTACCCTCCTGCCAGAACACTAAAAGCACACAGATCTGCTGATGTAAAACAGAGGCTTTCAAAGTTTGTTCAGGAACAGCAAGTCTCTTGAGGAGATGTATGCTTTAGCCAAGTCAGAACAATATTGAAGAGTAATCAAACCATCCAGACAATTCACATTTGTATAAACAAAACAGCACTTTGGGGCTTTTTTGTGTATACAAAGGAGCTCTGCAAACTGCCAAGGCCTCTGGCTTAGTTGATGACTCCTCATTTTACTTTTCTGCACAACATTGAGCCGATGCATAAAAATTCACGTTTAAAAGTCAGGGTTTCTACTGCTACATTGTTAAATGTATGTTGTTTTTGTTAATTTGCTTAGTTTAGGAATTTTGGTCAAATTTTCCAGTCTCTTTAAAAATGGAATGGATTTCTCATTAACCACGAAAGAAATATGTTAAATAAAATCTGCACTCAAACTGAATCTGGCAGGAGGTCAGTTTAGATGTCTGCTGTGTAGAAGAAACAGAAAAAATACAAAGTACCAAAGTTGATAAGTTATGTAAATCTAATTCACTGAAATAGTTGAACATTTGTGCATGCAAATGAAGTGGTGTTATTTTAAAAATCTTTAGAGTTTTATATTGAGCTTTATCTAACATATTGATTTTAAATCTTGTGGGAGTTCATGTGGGAGATGTTGGATAATATGTAAAATCAACTTTAAAAAATATATATATCATGTTATAATTTTATTACCTTATCAAAATATGCCTGGAGGATTGGTTTACAGAATAACTAAAATTATATTGTGAAAACATTAGCTAATCTACAATTTAATCTCAGCTACATTATAAAGAAAAAGACATATGATTCAACATAAAATTAAAATCACTAGTCAACGATGCAGACTAAAAATGTTACATATAGCATAATGGTTGAGAGAGCTGTTTGAAGACTAATGTAAATAGCTTACTATTAAAAGATAATCAGGGTCACAGGGCTCTTTCTGCCTTCTATCCTTTACTCTCTAGCTTATTTCTTTTGCAAACTGATAATTCAAAATGATAATTATTTCTATAGACAATTTCAGGGGAAAAAAATCCATCAGCTTGTGCACAGAACTATTACTATGCTGTAAAATTGTTAACTTCCCAAAACTAATATTTAAAAGTGTATCAAATGTTATCTTTTGATTCAAATGTTACTTAAGCACTTGCACTGAATCAAATTCATTGAATGAATTAGCAATTACTTAGAGGATATCTAATAAAAGGGTTTCTGCATGTACATGAGCTACAACAGTCTGAGAACATGTTGAACAAATTGAACTATGTAAATAAAATCCAAATGGAAAAATAGGAAAGCTAAAGAAAAATCTTGCTGCAATGACCACATTATTATTTTTGTCTTGCTTGACAACTGGTTATTCTTGCTCCTAGCCAAGTGGAGGGTACCTGTGGTATTGCCTGGAATACTTGTGCTGTTGTGACGGCGCAAATTTAGAAGTAATCAATCAACCTTTGTGTTGCAACACAAAGCCTGTCTTGAGGTTTATGGAAATCTAACAGTGATATTGTCCTTGAAGAGAATGTTTTTGTTTTTACTTCCCCCTCAAGATATGTAAATAATTGTTTTTTTCCTGCCAAAACCTCCGACTTCATTTTAAGCAACTGTCATGTAACTGACTACTGATTATCTCTATTGCACAGTTCACATGTGCAAAATATATCTCTTATCATAATACCTAATAATAATTAAATGAGCTGATGATCATTTTGGTTGAATAAACAAACTCTGTCACACCATACCAATGCACTTCATTGTATAATTCCTAGAGGTCAGAGATGTAATACAGCATTAAAAAAAAAAAAAAAAAAAGAGTTAATAAATGTTGTTTTTGACCTTGTCTATGCATGCACAGTCCAGCATGTTTTAGGGTTTTAAAATATGTTCTGTTATATATCTCTTGCTTTTTACTGGGTAAAAAATACTTGCTCACAACTGGATGCTTATTTTACTGTGAATAAACTGCAATACTCAAGTCAAGTGTGGTTTGTACAAACAGCCCTAAATTACAGTCATCTTGTAGACAGCTTTGCAATCTACTAACACGCTACTCTATCCGTTGACCCTGAAATGCTTTACACATGAAAAATGACGGTAGAAAGTGTAGCATACACACAAAATAAAACATAATACACAAAACCAAGCAAAGCCACTTTAATTTGCAAATATACAGTGCACATGTAAAGTTATAACATTCAAATGAACTGTTTTTAAAGTAAATTAATAAAATTTATCTGCAGATTTTAGGTACATTGGAAGAACATTTGCATTTTTTTTTATTAAATAAATAAATGATTGCAATCAGCTGATTTATTGATTGACTGAATCTTGCAATTTTAATCTTGGGTGTTTGGTTCATTTATGATTAACAGAATTAATGATATTTAATAAACGCCTGAATATTGTGAAAGTTAATTACCTAAACTATTTAATTTATTTATTTATTTTGTTTAATTCAAGAGGTCTGCACACATTTCCTTAGTAGTGAGTGTAATTGACTAGAGTCAAATATCTTCAACTTCCTGCTTGATGTTTTGAGATGCTTCTTCAATATTTCCATGCAGTATTCTTTCCTCATCATATCTGTTTTGAGAAGTATACCAGTGTATCTAAATATTGTTTTTCTTTTATCCTTTTTGTGAATGATGTCACTCATAACATCCATGTTGGATATTAGTATTCATAGCAATTCTAACTTCTAATTTCTATATCATGTGAATGCTGAAAGTATTACCCCCACAGTAATAATTCCATATCTATTAGTCTCCTTAACATAAGATCATCCAATCAATATTAAGCAATTGGCATGGATGCAGATGAAAAAATGATGAAAACAACAGCCTGCATTCATTCAACTATCAAGAATATAAAAGCAAATTACTGTAATGTAACTTGCAATTAACATAGTAATAAAGTAATTTTTTTGTAAATGTGAGTCATATGTGTTTGATTTAATTTTAATGGACTATTTTAAATAGTTGCAGTGGTTCTTTTGTATTTCTGTTAAGAAATCATTCCCTTCAGGTGACATGTCTGCAGTGAACAGGGAAGCGATGTGTGCAAAGTCTTTTATGAATTTGAGACCTAATTTAATACATTGATTTCCATTACAATTATACTTGGCAGTCAATAACTCATTACAAATGATACTAACAAACATAGTGCACATTTATTACTGTCTTTTACAGACAGTAAATTCAATCAACGATTTTTTTTTTAGGAAACAACATTTCAAATGATTTATTATATGAAATGTGTGAATCTTATCAAAACACAAACATCAACCAGTGATAGATCTGAAACAAGAGATTTACCACATTTATCTTATTTTTACTGAGAAATATTGCCAGAACATTTTGTTATGTGGGCATCTTTCACTAGATAAATTTAATAGTATTATTTGCACAAGAGATCTCTGTGAAGTCGAAGCCTGGAGTTATGTTGTGAGATGTTTAAAATTCAAACTGTTTTGTTCCCACAAATATATTCAAGTTATTATTCAAAACTACAACAATTAACTCATTCATTTGTAATCATCTGCATATAAAATGTTACCTGTTTATGAAACAAACACATTCATGTGCTTCTCTTTGAATGCAGAAGTATTTTCTAATTTGTCTCAGTTGTCATCTGACTAATGATGAAAGTTGCATTGTTAACTTGTCATAGTTGGCAACTTGGCAACAGAGGCAGACCTAATCAGACAAAGGCAGCAGTTGACCTGTGGAAACAGAATGTGAGGAGCTCCCAAAAATACATAAAAAACTCAAACTCAATGAAAGGGATATTTTTTTTTTATCTTTGTTTGTCAAATGTGCTGAATGTGAAGGGTTTACCTGAAATTGCTTAAATTATTAACGCATGAGGATTGCACCGCATTCTCTTCAAATTTTGACTGCATGCAGGGACAAAAAAAAAAAAAAAAAAAAAAAAAAATGTTGGGTTCCTGCTGTGTGGTTTAATTTTATTATACTGAGCAGTAGACTTAGTGACACTGAATTGTTGAAAGTTTTTAGGACTATTAAAACCACAATAATCTACAAATACTTTATTGTAATCTTTGAACCAAACTGTTTCTAGATTCTATTCCATGAAGTACAAACACCCAAAGCTGTAACTCAAGTAAACAAAAATAAAAAGCAAAGAACATGCAACTGTGAATTACTTGGCACATGTCTTTATATCGAAAAGCAAGAACAAGTTAAATAAATATGAGTTGAAAAATAAGTACAAACAAGGTATGTGGGCAGCCTTATGCATGCGTTTCCCCCCGCAGGCTCAATTACTACCAACTCTGCTTCTACTTGGCAGAACAAGACAAATAAATATTTTCAGTTTCCATAGGTTAAAGGGCAGTATTATGTATTTTCCACACACACACACACACACACACACACTCTCACATGGCCACTTTGTAGCACAATTAAGTGTTGTGTTACTCACAACACTTAATTCACAAATTAAGGCCTTGAAACTGGACTCCTGTCTCTTTTGGAAGCTCCTCTCTATGACACTCCAGCCTTAGCACATCATCATAGAAATGTTTCTCCATTAAGCCTTTAACAACATTCTTACAACTGAGAAATAGTTCTTATGAGCTAATCAGATATACAATTTGACAGACTAGCTAATTGCTCCTGCCGCTAGTCTGGAGGGGCGTAAGTGTGGGGAATCACCGGGGAGCGGTGCTCTGTGAAGTAGAATCTTGGCTTGGAGACTGCAGCTCTGGGGAGGAGCTCCATGGAAAAGGCAGCACTGAGTGAGAAACTTCATAGAAGTTTGCTTCTATAGCAAACTTCTATGAATGTTTCCCATAGAAGTTTAAAGGATTTCTCAAACATGTGTGAAAGAATCAAAGCCAGTATTATTTTGTGTGATCAGGTTTTAAATTTCTACCTTCATACTTCTGCTATTGGAACGTTAAAAAGTAACTCCTGAAAGACAGATTTTTATCATCACAACCCAAGACAACAGCTATTGAACCAAAAAGCTATTAGAAATGGATATTACTTAGAAGAGCTCAATTGTAAAATGAGTATCTTTTTATTGTCTTGAATCAAAATGGAAATGAGGATGGTGACCTTCAATAGCCTGCCCAAATCAAGTGAAACAAACCAAATCTTGGCTAGTGTAATGATGGATTTTTTTTGTTTTTTTTAATCTGAGCAGCAGATTCTGTTTGTTATGATGCATAATTCCATCATAGATGGACAGGAGCTGTTTATGTTTTGTACTTGAAAATTATGCATTTTCCCCTTTGTATCTCCATAACACACTTTGTGACAATAAAGAGGAGATGACTACAGAATCCGTTAAGAATTTCCGATTATCTGATTTATAAGCTAACCGGCAGGTAAATGAGATCATAATACCAAGGCCTGTTCAGTTCTGATCATTTTTTTTAATTATTCTGGATCATATTGCATGCTTTATGGTTTGATGATCCCAAAAGCATTCCAAAATTACACATGCATAAAAAAATATTTCAAATAGAATTTAAAGCAAAGCAAAATCATATTTTGAAATAAATCTGTTTAAACATCCTGTTTAATGGAAATGCCAACTTTAGATAAACACCCCCCAAAAAAACAAAAACAAAAAAAAAGTCTGTACACAGAGTTAAAGGCTGAAAATGAACATGTGCTTCCATAGAGTTCACATTTCTTCTTTAAACATTTCTACCAATGAGTACATTCCTGTTGAAGGATTTATGGTTATGTTGTGTCACTCATCAACATAGTTCTTAAATTAATTTCTTGTCTTATTTTCTCATAGATGCTGACATCCAGAGTTGCTTTTGCATCACATAGAGAGCTTGGTTAGGTAGCATGCAATCAACTAGTTGCATAGAACATAGTAGAGATGTTGACATCTTACAAAGTCAAGTTTTTACATATTTAAATAAAATCTTATTTTTACATTTGGAGCAGACATTCAGTTGAAATACTTGCATGTCAAAAATAGCAAATTCACAAAGATTGCTGCAGCTTTTCAAATGCTGAAAGAGTGACACATTAATAAGCATCACTTCAGAATTAATTTTAATTGTGACCCAGGGGAGTAAGAGACAAATGAAGAGTGGCAACTTGCTGCAACTCTGACTATGTAACAGAAAAACAGGCATGTCAGTAAGGACACAACTGAACTGTTCTTTTCAGTCATGTATGTCTGACATTGTTATTCAATTTTTCAGCAATCTGCAAGTTGTCAAGATTAAGTCATTTTCTGTTTTCTTTTTGTTTTCCATTCAGAAAACAATACTTCAAATGGAATTTTTTTGCCATAAAGCATCTCCTATCCAAAGGTAGACGACACGACTAAAAGATAATTAGCTATGTAAATAATATCTGTCCTTGACTCATTTGAACATGATTAAGATTCAGGACCATGATCAGCTCCACTCAGAATCATTTATTTAGCACCAAAGTCACAATGAAATGACAGTCAAGTAAAGAGCATTTTTCTTTTTCAGAGTAAATGAAATAGTTTAAAGACACCCCACTAAATATTAAAACAACAAAAATAAAAATACATTCTCAATGTGACACCCTTCTGATGCAAAAAATGTTTCCCTGAAATATCTCTTAGGACATCGACATTAGTATTACTAAATTTTGCAACCTGACACAAAAGGTTTCAGGTGGGTCTGTTAGTATTGCTTTGCATTTTGCGAATTGGATGCTGAGACAGAGTAGGGGCAATTCAATTATATTTGTTTAAACAAAACTGCTGTGATATAATGTTTTCTGTTATATATTTAACTTTGCACCAACTGAAAACAAACTATTGTTAATATGCCTTCATTTCTATTTTCTTTGCTGCCATTTATTTGACCTGCTTCAGGGCATAACCTTTGAAATAACTGAAGGAGCTCAGGATGTAACTCTACCCTTAGGAAACTCTTAAGACTTGGAGTACTTTTTCAGTCCTAGCTGAAAGTCAATAAGTCTGTACGATGTCGGTTGATGTTTATTGATACAGAAAAAAAAGCCTCCCATGTGTGCAAGGTTATCATATAAGGCAGCTGAACCCACAACAACTTGTTGGACTTTACTGTTAATGTTATTACTGTGCTTGGTTTATTTAATGTATGAAACATTTACCAATGGATAAATAGCACACATTTATGAGTAACTATAGCATAGTACATTAAATAATGCTAAAATGTTTAAATATCTCACTGCATGACAACATTTATATTGGTGAGACTATATTTGGGTAGATAGCATTAGTTGCATTAAGGAGACCAGTTTATTTTCAGTCTGTCTGACTCCCTGCCAGCATTCTATGATATTTATACTGTATCAATTAGTGGGTATATTTATGGGCCATTTAAACTTGGCTTAAGCCTATGGAATCATTAGTGTTGGAGTGAGCAGTACTGGAAGGAAAAAAAAGTATCCCTGTCAGTGTCAGACTGCTTTCCTTTCCCCAGACAAAGCTGATCAAATTTCCATAGCAGAGTGACATTTGATTTATGAGAGAGTGATCAGGGTCTTCAAAAGTAGGCCAAGAAGGTCTCCTGTTTAAAGAAGGGTATTTTGTTTATCGTGGAGCACAAAAAAAGCAAATGGCATTTGTATGTCGAGAAGGGTAGGCTGAGGGGTGTAATCATGAAAATCAGAGACTAAGAAGCAGAGATGAGGGCCATTATGTTCCTGTAGTGCTGACACTTCAGACAAAATGATAACAAGAGCATTGATTGACAGGGTAATGTCAATCAATGCTTGCTCCACAAGGCTTCTTTGCCCATGAAAACATGAGCTGAAGGAATATTCATGCATATATATATATTTTTTATTATTATTGTTTATACAGGCACCCGTCAACACCAATAAGATCCTGCAATCATAACCAGTACAAAAGGTCTTAATACCATTTATGGCATGTTTTTATAATATTAAGAATTGTATTTTGTTAACTGGGGAGCACACATAAGCAGAAGACCTAACCCTAACCCAAAACCATATATTTTTTTTTAAATTCCATTGTGAATCATATATGTATCTCATGTACCTTTTAACCCTTTTAAATGTTTCACACCTGTACTTTGCTTACTTTGGTCCCAGTCAGTTGTTGAGTGAACTTGTATCTTTTTCTGGTGGTTGAGTTTTACAAAATTTAACGTTAACATGAACTTCTCACTAGAAACTATGAGAAAAACATCTGTTATCTGTTTATTGGTCAGATGTGTCCAGGGTGGGATGATGTGTTCCTGAATAGTCAAAAACATAGAGTATGCAATCCTCTTACCCTCTTTTTCCCGGAAGTATTTCAAGCAAACTTATGTAACAATAATCAATGAATTCTGAGAATACATCTTGAAAGTTGCATTGGGGTTTATGCTTTAAAAATGTATGTGCAGCTTTTGTTTAGTTTGTTTTCTCTCCCACAATGCAACACAAGCCTGCCTTTGGGAGGGTGTCTGGCTCTAGCTTGCCACATAGCCTTCTGTTGGATCACATTCACACCATAAGCAAACCACTGGAACTGGAGCTATACAGAGACCACTTTCTCTAACCAGTCTCAGCAACAGCTGTGATCACATGCAAACAACTGCAACAAGGTTGTGAACTGTTTAAAGACTTAAGGTGTGAAAGCATGCAAAGGTATGTAGACCCAACCTCAACCAGAAGAGTTACAACTAAAAAGTCATTCCATCTAACAGGAATAGTGACTACACTACCAGAAACTGTTGTTGATGATGGTGACTCTGAGAGCTGCTGAATATCCTCTGTCTCGCTCCCCTGTGATATTAACAGAGCATAATTAATCAAAGCTTTTCTTTTTGCCATTTAACCCAACTTCTGACTTGCCAGAAATGAGAATGAGCCTGACTTTGGGTTGAAATGATTCTACATTATGCCAAAGACAATTATGTGCATGTCAAAAGTGTTGTATCACCATTCCTACTAATAGTGTGTCCCCTTTCAGAGCCACGGCAGTCATCTTCCATTTCATAAATACTCTGTAGAAACAAGAAATGTGGGCTAGAGAGATAACATGCAGGTCACTCTAAAGGATGTCCCACAGCTTTCAAAACGAAGCTCAATTATACGGTCAAAATCAGTGTAAATGTATTGGTAGGTTTGCAGACTCATCTGCAAAAGAAGTGGGGTTTAAATTGTGTTATTGCATCAGAGAATATATTTTAAGCCCTTTTAGCAAAAAATAATCAGATGTTATTAGAAAGGCATATCCATATTCTTGGAGCACATATTGAATTATTGTATTCCAGCAGTCTTTGCTTTCTTTTTTTTTTTTTAGCAAGGAAATGCAATTAAATCAACTGAAATTGCAAATGCCATTGTTTCAGAAATTATGCAAATAATACAGGAGGGAAATGGAGAAATCGGAACTACTTCAAGGATGGTTTCATGTATCATGAAAAATCAATAGCAATATAAGTAAGTAGCTTTTTCTCTCAGTAAGGGTAATTTTCACATTCTTCTTAAGATCAGTTGTCACTTGCAGAACATTATGGATATAGTATCTGATCTGGCTTCTATTTGATATTCCTTCTTAATTCTTGAACTCAGGGATGGTTAACATATGTGCAATTTCTGCAATTTATGTGATTATTCATCTGTGTAATTTATTACAAATGCTGACATTCGGAGAAAAACAGCAATGACAATGGAATGAGGGTAGAAATTGGCTACTTGGTTAAGTGAGCCAGAAATATTTTCAAATGAAAAGTGATATTGACTCATTAATTTCAAAAGTAAAAATTAAATATTTAGTTCAAAATAAAATAATATTAAAGTTTCCGTTGACACTGATACTGACATTTAGAAAATTGTTAAAGAAAAGTTTCAAATGAGGAACTGAGCTTTAATCCCATTTATTGTGTTACCTTTGAGCTGACCTGTACAAAACACAATGAGTCTGCATGGTAACTTATTTTAATCAAAATTGCAGTTGAACATTGAAAAAAAAAAACATCTTAATTATTAGATTTTTCCAGTCTGCTAAAATGTTTCATAATTTCCTTTACACAAAGCAGTTTGTGTTTTAGTGAGTTATTTATTCACAAGGTCTCTTTGAGAAAATTGTACTCAGTCAACAGCTGTAAGTTTGGGTGGGGGTGCTTGAGCACCTGCCCCTTTTGCTCCTTGCCCCCAAGTGCCCTTTTGGTCATTTTTATTTATTTCTTTTTTTGTATTATTTCCTAAGCCCTCTTCTGACACATAATAACATGTACTAAAATAATTTGTTTTTTTGTTGGGATTTTTTTTGTACAACATAATAAGCCCTCCGGTCACCTTGTTACCTTTGACCTTTTACCTGTGACGCATGACGCAAATGCCTCTAGCGCAGCGAGATAAGGCAGCTAACTGGAGCTGAACGTAGCGAACGTTCCAGATTACAGAACAGTTTTTGGTGAATTATATATATTAAAAAAAACGTTTTTGGTGAATAAAGTGGAGTAGACTTGCTACTTGTCAGATGAAGGAAAACGTTGAACGTTGTATCGTTTCTGCTTCAGCACGGAGTAGCGGTTTAAGCAGAGAGGTAACGAAATACAACAGACACTGACTGGCCTCTGCGTCTGCCTTTCTCTGAAGAACTACTGAGCGGGAGGAGACAGGTGAGGAAAAACTTCTAATCTATAGATTCAGTATTTTTATCATACAGACATTAGGCTGTTGTTGTT
>NW_015113730.1:193841-210934 GCF_001443285.1 Poecilia latipinna
TTTTGTAACTGATCTTATTTGCAGCTTAGTTTACATAGTTATGTAAAAAATCTTCATTGAACTCACAAAACCATAAAGCTCTATAACTGTCAATCATGTAAATAATATTTTATCATAAAGTTTTTCTTGTACCAGTTATTATTTGGCACAACAAATGAAATATAGTCATATAAGTATCTCATATGTTTACTGGATGCAATCTTTTCATTTGATGATATGTTTATGGGTCAAAATAAAATTCCAACAGAAATTAACACAATCTCACTAAGTTAAATAAATTACATTAAATGATGTTCCATCAATAGGAGATGTCTACAACAAATTATGCACATGACTTATAAAACGTATATCCTACATTTCTAGAAATGTAAGCCAAAATGTCATCTCTGGAAAAATAATCCAGAGGAAAATATTTCCCATATGAGGGAATAAAATGCTACTAAAAATACAGAATTAAGTTTTACAAGTTCTTATTGCACAGATATTGCAAAGAAAATTTAAATCTGCTGCTCACTGATGGTGTAGTTGAAGTTGTCAGCTGTCATTTACAGTAAGTTCATCCAAAATGTCCTTTAAGATTTTAAGTCTTAAAGGACATAACCTTTAGGGCTGTCAGGCCTGCAGTACTACCAAAAACCTAAGTATTATTTACTTTAAATTTTAAGATACAACACATACAAAATTGGCTGTAAAATATTGTTTTAGTACATTTATATATATCCACAAGGAGGAAATCTAACTTCCTAATCCCAACCTTTAGATAACTTTTGTAGTGTAATATAGATGTCTAGTGAATAAATAATGAGATCTTAAGTCTTTCTATGAGCACTTTTGAAAAATTTGCTCTTCACTGACTGTATACAACATATCAAAGCAAAAACAGGAAAAAAAAAATAAAAAAAAAATAAAAAGATAAAGATAAAGAGGTTTCCGTTACTGGCTGCTGGTTTATTTTCATTGATCCAAAGTCAGATATACAGGTATAATGCCACATGTGGCTGAATCAGTCAATTCAATTTTTAAGAGATGGTTGTTTTTGTGTAAGTTAACGGTTACATAACAGAGACAACTCCTAAAGCATAAATTGCTTCAAGTTGCTACCTTGCTCTATTTGTAAACATGAACATTATATACAACTAATTATTTTGCAACTTATAGTCAGTACAAAGAAACATGTTTCCTAGTGCCAGTTTGCAAACCTCAGATTTTCACACACTCTCAACAACAAACTACATAAAACACCAACGTACGGAGGTAAAGGTGTACATGTGACCATGACTTTATTTATTACACCTTATTCAAACATTCTGTATTATATACAAACAATGGGAGGCATCCAGGCCAACAAAAGAAATTGTGCTGTTATTGCTACGTGACCTGTGCCACTCTGTCAAGATGCACTCATCCAATACACATTGGATGTTTTCAGCTCAGTACTCCCCAAGCATGGACAAGAATGATCAATAAGGCTCTCTTTTGCTGCTTCACTTCACAAATGTCTCTCCTGCAGCTCTGGAATAGTTTGACATCCATAGACATTGAGGTAAACAAACCTAGAATGGGAGAGATGAGTTTAAGAAGCCCGTCGGGGGACCTTAAAAATATTTATCTGTAAGTTCAGTTTTCTTCATTCCGTTGTAAACTGTGTTTTTGTTTTTATGATCTCTCAATTTTTCTTCGACATTTTGCTTCTTTGTATGCATACAAATTTGCACACTATTGGGCCTAATCTGTTTAGGATGATGTCATCGTTCATTTATAGCATTTTTAAAGATTGACTTTCTATCTGTATAGATGTCCTTGACTCGGTGACTTGAAACATTAGTCATTCTAGTTTTTGATTCTTAGTGTTTTTTGTAAAGCTTTAAGAAACACTGCAAAATGGACTTTTGCATTTGGTTAATTGCAGGAATAAGAGATTAATAAGTCGACTTTTGTGAAGTTATCATCCCTCATAGGTACAGTATTGTAAACTCTTCTTTTCAAGACTTGAAGTTGGTGCATGCAGAAGGAAGAACTGAATTGTGGTAAAAATGGATAAGGGCAAAAATACCTTTCAGAATTTCTTTAACTGAGCTGTGAAAAAAGAAAGGTGGTTTACAATAGTGCAGATTTGCTTCTGCAATGTGAGGAGCAGAGAGAGGCAGAGGAACAGACATCTTGCATTACAGATAAATCTGTTTCTAATTTATGGTCTAGTTAAAAATATATAAATGAAATTATTATTTTTTAAAGATAACTCTGGGTACTAAGACAATGATGCATACAATGAACACCAGCACTGGAACACTGGTCAGTTGTTTCAACATTTCTGTATAATATTCTTTCCTTATGATGGTATCTACATATTTTATGAAATGCACCAGCTCTCCTGCAGCAAAACACTCACCAAAATGTATTACTTGTATTGGTTGTGTTTTTGTTGTTGTTTGAAACTATGACTTTTGTTTATCTGTTTCAGTTGTTTTTGCTTAATGTTCCTATATATTTCTGATGTGGACCTATGTGTACTGCACATTTAGCTGATTAGTGAAAGGACTTCACTTCAGTTTCAGGACATGATCAAATGAATAGATTGTTCTTAAATTTTATATAAAATGTTCAAACTGCAGGCACTAAAAGAAAAGTCCCTGACATATTTTCCAGTAATAAGTTATGCTTTTATTTTGGTGATTTCAAAATGTATTTGTTTTTGATGATTATTTCTATTGCTCCAGGATATCTTTTGTATCCAGAACTATATTTAATAAATATTATGGTCAAAGTCAAAATACCTAGTTAGCTTTGATCAGTGAAAAAAAAACAATGCAACTCATTTACAAAAATATTTCATGCATGCTAGAGTTGACATAATCCTCAAGATGTCTATTTTTTTTTTAACAAATTGCATATTTTGTTTTATTTAATGAGAATTGTGTCTTTTCCATAAAAGTATTTTTGAGCACAGCTGCATAGTCGTCCTTCACAGATTCACTCAGAACAAACCTAACAGAGTGTCCATATTTTCTGAATTCTGTCTCTAAATTTGAAGAGTGAGGCAAGAGCAAATTCATGGCAGTTAGGTCATCTGTTTGAAAAAAAATTGCAAGTCTGTTTTTGTAACTCAGTCTTTAATGCATGCTAAAGCAGGCTTCTAGATTATCATCATAATCCAATATTGCTCACGATCCCATGTGGAGTCGAGCAACAGAAAGAACAACACTTCCATATTGTGAACTGGCAGAGTACAATGCGAGCGTACTGTGGTCTGTAGAGGACTATAAAGTAATTTGTTTAGGAACAGCCTAGGCAGCTCCAGGGTATGGAACAAATATGTGTTTGAAGCTTTTCCATTGCAGTGCTTGAGACTGAAATCTGGCATTGTGGGTTTTGAAAAATGCACCAAAGCAGAAATATTCAAAGACAAAGGAATATGCTTTTTCTCACTTGAAACTGCAAGAAAATATTTTCATTATCAAAATATGGTAGTAATGGAGTGACAGTTTTTTTCTGTTTGTTTTTATGGTTAAAAGGACATAGAATATTTATTTTCTATTATTTTGAGTTCCACAGGGTATCTACCATGATCCAAACAAACAATTCTTATTTTTGAAGCATTTTTTTTTATCTAGCTTTTTTTTTTTTTTTTTGATTGCAGGCCTCACAAAAGAAGAAGTAAATAAATAAAATATTTCCAACTGACAGATGTTGCTGGCATAGCTCAGTGGGAAAAAGGGGAAAGTGGTACTTCCACCATAGGAGGGGGGAGGCTTTCTGGAAGGCTGAGTGTGCATATTTGTCAGTGTGGAAATTGAGAGCCAGACAGGTGGGAAGTTTTTGTTGCCAGCTTTGGATTTGTGTATGTGCATGCACACTGTATGCTTCCAAGCAATGTTTTGCAATGTAGTTGATCATGCATTTCATAATCATTAGGTGAGGCTCTGGTAGGGGCACTGGCCTCTCACAGGAGAGTTGCAGTTGTTTATCTGCTTGCGCTCCTGCAGACAGCTGTAAATAAATGAAGAAATAGTAGCTCCTGAGGGTGTATGGGGACACTTGAGCTGGGATTTGCTGACTAGCTTTGTCATGATAGACTTGGTATAGCGTTTTTTTCTCTCACCTAACTTTTGTCCTCTTTGTGTCTGTGTTTCATTTATTCATTCATCATGCCACGACCACTTCCTACATTAATTCCTGTCATGGTAATAGAGTTTTTCCTGATTAATCTTTCACCCATTTTAATCTACAGCCAGTACTGCACCGGCACCCCACTTATTTAATTGAGAAATGATCCCAAAGAAAAACTCAGCATTGCAAATGTTTTTTCTCTGGGACACTTACAGTACAGGTAGAATCCATCTTTGCAAAAGTACAAGTTGTGCTAAGCTATCTGGTAATGCGTGAAGTGCAAACATGTTTCAAACAACACTGGACATGGTCTCACTGCATGGAAGGGAATTTAACTAAGATGTTACATTTGTACAAGTCATTGCTCTACTAAAGAGTAAAATAATGGCCAATTAAAACTAAGAAGAGAAGTACCAAGAGAGTTGTGTGATCAAACTTGAAATTTACACTAAATAGTGTTTAAGAAAGCCATGAACAAATTCTTTACCGAGCACAAAGACATACCAGCTACATCTGCACCCGAACAAAATGCAATTCTTCCTCCGACTCACTGAAAGGAGGTGGAGTTGATGAGGATGTCTCTGGTATGGAAAAACAGAAAACCCTCATTCAGTTTTAGCTCCCACATTTCAGTTAAGCTTTGCATATTCCTAATCCTTATTGTCTACAATTAATGAGTTTCTCTCATATTGAGAAACATTTAAATGGAGATTTCTGGTATGGAGACTGCAATTATGGAGGAAGCTAAGGGATATGAGTCCCTAATTATATGCTATCATTATTGCCTTGGCTACTTCTACAGTAGACTTAATATGCTAGGGTGGAAAAAGGGCCATGAAATATTATGCAATACACTGGCTGTATGGGGACGGATAATAGAAGTATTTGAGAGAAAAACAGCACAAAGCCTTGAAACAAGTCTTTTGTTTCATTTTACATTGTGGCATAATTGTTTGCCTCTGCATTTTAACTTTCAATATATCATATTAACATTCCAATGATTTCAAGTTACTCAGCGATAAGCAACAGTCAAATGTGCATAAACCAGTTTTGAGTTAGTTATTACTTGCAATCAACAATTTCAATTGAGAATTTATTTTCTTATCAAGATATTATCAGAAGGAGAGAATATGATGCAAAGGGTAAGGCTGTTGCTACGTACTATTTAACTAAATCTATCGGATAATCTCTCAGTTAATTGCATAATAAGATAAGTGTGCTATTTCTGCTATTCCCAACCATTTTTCAAGCAGCCCCATGCCTGTGAATTTCCAATGCTTACATGCCTATAAATATCGCAGCCCACCATTGCAGTCAATTTAGTAATCTATTATTCATATCCAAGAAACATTTAAAAAAAACATGACAGATCACTGAAAAGAATGAAAGTTATATGAAATGAAGCATAAAGATTTTGCCTTGAGGTTATTTTGTAATTGAGTCATTGAACAATTGTTTCAGCCCTGGTGTAAGGTAAAAATCAGACAGAAAAATGCTGAATCGAAGAAAATGTGCTATGGCAAAAGTGATTTGGGGCCACAACAGTGCTGCACAAAACACAATGTTTAATTGTATACATATTTGATATTGTTGCATCAACCTCTCAAAAATGAAAGCAATCTATGTGCTGTGGTGACAATTGCCAAATGAAAGCATACAAACTTATTCACAGGCATTCTACATTGTCAGCTTGTTCATTGACATTAATCTGTTTTGATTCTCAGACAGACTGTCTCTTATTTCAAAAGAGCTTAGCAGGCAGAAATTATATTTTACTGATGAAACAGAATCAAAAGCAGAACCTGGACATCCAAGCTCTTGTGGACATTGTGGATGTAATGTTTATTTGGTATATTGTTTATTGTGTTCCAATATAAATAGCATGTCTGATACATACAGCTTTGCCACATTTCTTCAAACGGACAAGCACAGTTTTAATATTTTTTGATAGATCAAAATGTCAAAAGCCAAAATACAGAAGCTGTTTTTTTTTTTTTTTTTTTTTTTTTACCCTAGGGTATAACAAGAACTTGTGCTAAGAAAATTAAATTAAAACAAATTCATGCAGTGGACTCATGTGTCAGTAAGTAATTGCCAGTAGCATAACTTTTTATGGCTACATTAAGTTCCCTCTAATTTAAAATGATTTGAAAGATGATCATGTTAGGTAGTTAAAATAATGAACAATGACAGAATCAAAAATTATTTCTTGGAAAAGATGTTAAGGTTTGAACAATGAAAGCATGTACTCTGAGAACTAATTTGAATGTGTCTCAGAAAATATATTTTTTTATGGTTTATGAGACATTTGATTGCATGCAATCATATCTAGGATAAATCCAAATGAATTAGACTAATCCAGATATAATAATACATGCTCACTTCAATGAGATTTATTCTCATTAACTCTGGTTAATGACGTCCTCACTTGATATGTCATGTTTGGTAGACGGCCATATATGGCTAAGTTTGGAGTATTGCTATATTTTTAATTTTTTTTCCTGTTTGAATAATGGGTTAATCAGTGATGGTTTTAGTGAAATGTTCTAAGTTTGCTTTTGTATTTTATTATGCTGCTTTAAAATGTCCTATGTCTTCTCTGTGCCCTTTGGTTACTAGTATTCTCTTACAAACCTCTAAGGTCCCAATGGAGCAGTTGAATATGTACTGAATCTGAATTAAACTGTGGTGAAATGTATTTATTAATTAGCCTAAATTCTGAAGACACTTGATAGCACAGGATTTGTCGATTAGAGTGTGAGGCTGTAAATATAAATATGTGTCAAACTTCTTAATTGCTTTTGTAAAAATGAAAGATAAGTATTCATATTTTTTTTTCTTTCATCCTAAAATGATTTCCTGAATTAATTAAATGAAGTATATTGAAGCTTGTGGAAATGTGACCAAATCTAAAAATGTGCAAATATTATTAATATGTTTGGGAGGTACTGTAGGTGGAAATACAATTAGATAAAAAATGTTAATGTAGCATCTGACTCTATAGAACTTCATGTTATTTATCATCTTGCCTACAAAGTTGAATGTATCATCCCCTTTTTTGCCAATTATTCACATGTTGTGGTCACAACCATATTCTTCATATGTTTTTCTTTTCTCTGTGTGTTTAGCTATCACTTAGACTTTACTAGAAAATGTGCTATTTGCTGTTTGGGTAACCTCTAATTCTAAACATCTGTGGATGCTCCTCTATAGTTCCTCTCATTATTCTCAACCAACGTTTTGAAATTAAATATAAATTATTTCAAGAGTTTGTCTGTTCTGCACTAATTTATGCATAGCTGTGGTCAGGGTTCTAGTAATTGTTATTTTGCTAATTTGAAGAAATAATCACAGGGCTGACAAAATCTGAAAGCAATTTTTTGGTAATAATAGGTGAGCCTACAAGAGGGTTGACAAGAGTCCCTATGTGCCATATAAATGAGGGCAATAGCAGCTGTTGGTTGCCCTTTAATAGACCAATAACATTCAAATCAGGTGTTTACTGCCAGTCATATTCATGCACAAAAAAAGACTGCTGAAATGTAGGCTATGATTTGCAGAGAAATGAAGCCTCTCCATGGGCACTTTTAACTTCAATGTCATCCACGAACAGATTTCCCTCAAGGCTTAACTGATTTTGCAAATGGTGCAGTTTGGCCCTTTTGTACTGCATACAATGTGCCTTTGAAAAAAGAAAGGAGAAAAAAATAGTAAATTCTACTCCCTTTTATCCTGTATTCCACCACTTTGCTCACCTGGGGAAACATATTACTTGCATGATAAGAAGAATATTGAAAGAGAATCCGGATGGATTCAGTATTTAAGCACATTTCTCCTCTCTCTTTTCAGTGCTATAGACAAGCACAGACTGAAATAAATGTATTAAAACTGAAGAGATTACATTTGTATTATGTAAAAATCACTTTTTGGTAGCATAGCCAAATGCAATACTAGATCAAATGTTCACCTTTACTCATCTTGATATCATGACGTGATGAAGCTGGTTGGTCAGGTCTCTAAATTCCATGACATAAAATCACAGATGTAGAACAAGATGCAGAGTCAAGTTGTAATTCTATCAACAGAGCATAGTTCAGAGCATAAGATGGGGAAAAAAAAAAAGTGTTCACCCATTATTTACATCCTCTTATCCTTGGAGGATAAGAGGGGAGGCTCATCGCAATCTCGAGCAGTCCAGGTGGGCCACACCATCTACAGGGTAACACAGAGAGAACTTTCAAACATGCAGACACACTCTCATACTTTGGGGCAAATTTGAGATAACACTTAACCTAACAGTCATGCTTTTGGACTGTGGGAGGAAGCCAGGGTACCAAGGGAGAATCAATGCTTGCCTGAGGAGAACATGCAAGCTCCATTCAGAAAGGCCAGAGTTTGAACCCTTTTGTTTGCATGGCAACAGTGCTACTGATTTTGCCACCACACTATCCAAAATATGTCCATGTCATAAAAAAAAACAAAAAAAAAAACAAACAATTAGGTCCAAGATGAATTCCCCGAGGTGTGTTTTCCATTATCATGTAGCTGTATAATGCAATTATACCACAATTCTCACATCAGATCTGATATTAGAAATACTCTGTTTGTCGGACCCTGCATAATCGGTACATTCCATCCACACATCTACACAGACTCTCACTCATCTTTGCCAGGTATGGTGTCCTAGATGAATGGTAGACCTCTCCCCCGACAGGCATGTGGTGATCTAACCAGGGTCACACAGCCAGAGCCAAAGGATTACTGGTAGTTGAAAGCTGCTTTTCCATCACTGCTACTTTCAAAGACTGGGAAGTCATCCAGAACACAAGGACGCAGGATCAAAAGAGCAGAGGGCCCTTGCTAATTAGTTGGTGGTAATCCAGTTAATGCATCACAAACTATTGACCCACTCCGTCACATTAGCGATAGGCTGACCAAAAGCAAAAAGAAGAGGATGTGGCTGTCTAAGAGATGAAAACAAGAGAGGGATATGACAAGACTTGCAAGGACAAGATGAGAGAGAGGGTATAGAGTTCCATCATGAACAGTGAATGTTTTGTGTGTGCTGTTTCTTTTTCTCTTAGTGAACGGCATGCGTAGGTGTGCACTAATGTAAACTGTGAATGCAAAGTCACAGCAACCCTTTCTCCTCACTAACAATCTTCTAGCTGACTGTTGCAACCTCCATTTCAGTGCCTTCTCTTGCAGTCTACATGTGTTCAGATAACAAAGAGATTAAGCACTATCAAATATATCCTAAATGAAAAGCAAACATTCAGAGTACATATCTTAACTTGGTTGTTAAGATATGCTAGTGATAAAGCACAGATCAGAAATGAGAACACTTATGTGCATTAGTTCACTTATTTTCAAAATCTACTTTATCCTGTCAAGGCTTGTGGGGGTATTATGGGGGGAATGGAATAGCCTTACTCTTGTTAATGATATAATCAAACTGTGGTTACACCTTGGGAAGACTGTCAAGACATTTATTATGACAAAACTGTATTCTAACACTCAGAGTTGAAATAATTTAACTTATGTTTTTAGTTTGTGAAGAGGCTACAATACTAAAGGAATTTAGAGCAAGTGCATCCAAAGTTCACAAAAAAATGTATTTAAACTGGGTATGGTGGTGGTGCAGGAACAAAGCGCGGGACAAATCGTATGTGGCGGTCAAAGGTTGGAATCCTCGCCTATATTCCCCCTGTCTCACAACCTCCTTTGATGTCTACTCACTAGTAAATAAAGGCCTGTAGAACCAAAAAAGGTTATTTAAACCAGGAAATCTTTGACTTTCCAACTTTTCTTCTTCATTGTATACCTACATAAATTGGCAGGAAGTCCTTCCACATTACTATAAAATAAATAAATTTTTTGAAGAATGTACTAACACTCTGTTAAGTAGTAACACTATTTACATGGTTGTCTTGAAGGACGGACCAGCAGTATTTTTTTTTTTTTTTGTTCTCTTTTCTCCTTGAATGGTTTAGATTTTTCACGTTGAACCACAGTTGTTATTCCCTATGTAGTTATGTCTATTGAGTGAGAATAGGATATCATACAGATGTTTTCATTAGAAAAGACAAGATAAGTTTTAAATACCTCTAGTTAGAAGTGCTTTTGTTATATTGATTTGAGTGGCCTCGATGGGCCTTTTTTTTGTATTACCTTCATAATCTGCAGCTGACCTTGGTTGTTACAAAACACACCTAAGATTTATTTTATCTGAGGTTCAACATGTTTGGCACCTAAGATTTATTTTATCTGAGGTTCAACATGTTTGGTCTGAACTTAATCCAAGGTATCTCAGTAAATACTAAGTCCTGAGCGTGAACCAAAGAATGGTGGGAGCAAGAAAGGTTTGGAAGAGGTCACACTTGGATATGACAAGACACTGGCTGACAAAATGGCTCTTCTCTTCCAGAGGTCAAAGTCACACAAATTTCTCAAGAAGATAACAAGAAAGTGATGACCTGGTCACATACAGTATTTCTCAAATTTAATAAAACACCTCTGGGGTATTTGAGAGATGACTGATACTACCCCTCTAACACAGAGTAGCTGAAAATAAAACTGTTAAATAGAAAAATGGGTCTCCTTGATCTATAGATCAAATTTGGAGTCATATATGAAATAATCTGAAAATACAGACAATTTTTATTTTAGTGGTAAAAACATGAATTTACTGTAAGGTGTATAAAACTCACTCAGTCTGGTCCTAATGCAAGATTGTACATAAGCAGGTAATTAATATTTGATTTATACTGTACTTTTCTTTTAATTCTTCTCAGTATCTTATTGCTATGAGGCAATAGTGCAAACAACTGTTCATTCATGCAGAGATTCTTTAGTTCCAAAAATACATTTAAATATTTGAACTCAATTCCCAAGTAGACACAAAACAAATATAATTTATTTAGAACTTTTGAAAGGAGCAGAGCTTCTACACCAAAATAATAAGGATAAAAAAACTACTGCCAATAATAATAATAATAATAATAATAATAATAATAATAATAATAATAATAATTGTTATTATTGTAATACTCAGTGCTGCCACCTATTTTGGGCCTCCCCAAGTTTGAATATCTCATTAAGTAAAATATTCAAATTTTCAGGAGACAATTACGTCATACACCCAGAGCGATCCTGCCTTCTTGGCATCACGTCTCTGCAATTTCAGCTATAAAGTTGTGACACATTCACATGTGGTGTTAGCTGCTTTGTTCCAGTGGAACTTTTGCAAATAAACTTCATAATTCAGTTTATAAAGACTCATAACACAAAAATGTGAGCCAGGTCATTCTCAGCAGAGTTAACTTCTGAGTATCTTGCCAATTGTAATGTCATGCATCAGTCACATGATACAGTACATACATCAGCAGACATATTTATGTCTGGTTCATTTCTCACCTTTAACCCTATCAGCCATTTCCCTCTACAAAGACAACTTCTACTCCCTGTGTCTAGCACCCGGCTTGGCAGGTCACTTCTATGACTTAAGAAACAACAGAAACCTTTAAAACCCAAGACACAACTGAACTTTCAAAGGTGTGACAAAAATACTATGGTGTTGTGGTGTGCAAAAGTGTAATGTCACTGGTACTAAAAGTCCAAATTTTGGTCAAGAAAATTGTGGTTGTATGAAATACAAGGTTAACAATATTTTCATTTAATGAATAAAAACAGAGCCATAATTTTACTTGGCCACATACCTGCTCTTTGCTGCTGCCCTTGAAAGTGTGCAAGAAACTGGAGAGATTAAATTTATTTTAATCTTGTTTAGCATACCATAAGGTGTGGCATGTTTGAAAAATGTGTGTCTCATCTGGACATTTCCCTCACACTTTCTTCAGATCATTAACATGTCTGCTGAAGCCATCCTTTGGTTTCACAAAACTGGGCAAGTCAGTCTTCTAAGCCATATTTATTTACTGGTAACAAAATTGACAGACAACTTCATTTACCACAAAAATTAAATAAACAAACAAGCAAATTACTGCACAGTTTTTGTTTCTAACAACCAGAGTTAAATGACTACGTGATTTTTAATGTTATTTAGAAAGAAAAAAGAAAATAAAAAAATATATATATCTTATGACTATTCTAATATTATTATACTTTTAATATATTGAAGAGGTTGTTATTGTTCTTTTAAACTGATGTCTACTAACCTGGACTTGGGGTACTGTTTTGATTTGCCATGGCATAATGGGTTATTTAGTGGAAGCTTAGTGTGCATCAATCATTCAAACTGGGAATAACGATGTCATTTTTACCCTCTTTCATTCTGAATGTTGCATCCATATTCAAAAGGAATGTGTGGGTGTGTGTAAAATTTTGGTTGGTAATGACAAGTTTAAGCAATATCCCTTGTGCAGCACATGCTCTATTCCACTCTGTTCACTGCATCCATGATTTCTGAGAAACACCACACATATAAAGAAAAAGAATACAGGATAAGAGATAAAAAAAAATAGTAGAAGTATCAACTTAAATGTTTTCTTTAGTTCATCAACTTCTCATTGTTCTGGTAGGTTTTCATCAGTTGCCCTGATGATTTGTTTTAATTTGGTCTGACAGAATGGTGGTTTCCTCTCTTGTCCATCTCTCATGCCTGGGGTATGACCAGACTGGCAGAGCAGTAGTGAGCATTTGTCAGCACAGATTGACTTTGTTGCCCCATGAGGTGCAGATATGCTGCACCTGACAGGCCGCTGGCTGTGGGCAGTTTGCTTGCCTTGTTAAGTCTGACACTGACAAGGAGTGACTGGGTGAAAACTGACACAGAGGAAAATCCACAGCCACAGCAAATATTTGATAATGTGATTTTTCCCGGATTAAACATAGAAGCCAATCTTGACTTGTGTGTAACACCTGGTCATCAAAGTTTACTTCTCTTTATGTCTCTTCTGTGTGCATCAATCTTTCCAACAATGTTTATACAGTTACCATGCAGTGAAATACAAATAGTATTGCTCAAGAAATAGAAAAGGAAAAAAAAATCCCAGTAGTTTACTTAGAGAAGTAAACTTCCATAGGCCCTGTATGATTAAAACTTTTTAACCCCGACAGTTTAAATGTGCAAAAATATAATACAAACTATTAGTTCACACACAGAATATGAAATAAAATATATTCTGTTGATTCATCCATCCATTTTCTTTACACCCTTGTCCCTTAGTGAGGTCGGGAGGGTTGCTGGTGTCTATCTCCAGCTATCGTTCCGGTACACCCTGGACAGGTCAGCAGTCTGTTGCAGGGCAACACAGAGACAAACAACCAAGCACACTCACACCTAGGGGCAATTTGGAGAGTTCAAGTAACCTGACATGTTTTTGGACTGTGGGAGGAAACCGGAGTACCCGGAGAAAACCCATGCATGCACAGGGAGAACATGCAAACTCCACCATGCAGAAAGACCGGGGCCAGGAATCAAACCCAGAACCTTCTTGCTGCAAGGCAACAGCTCTACCAACTGTGCCACTGTGCAGCCCTGTTGATTCATTGACTTTAGTATTTCAGCCAACCCTAACCTAAACAACCCCATTATGTGTATATCAATCATATGGTCAAAGTAATTCTTCCTGATTTTCAGAAACACTATGGAGTATATCCCTGCTGCAACTCCATTGGAATTGGTGTGCACATCATGCCTATACAGTGAACCGATACCTTCACTGTGTGATGAATGTACACACACTGACAAGGAATAAATACAAATCAAACATCGGGATTAGGGAAACCAACTAAACACAGTAAACACAGGGAACATGGTCAAACACCAAGATAATCAAAATACATTAATCTAAGAATGAACAACATCTTCTAAGCATCCCACCAATAAGAGGTTAATGTGTTTGACTGACCTCCAAAACCACATACAACTGATCTGATGACAACTAATGCCAGTCGACATAGAGCCTACCCAATATCATATATTTACTTGGATGTAAGATAACAAAGGTAATTGTGCACATAAGATTTGTTTTAAAAAATTGAAAAGAGAAAATAAAACGCAATATCTTGAATGAAAAATGATCAAACTGCATGGAAACAAAAGTCTGCTGTAGCACAAGTAGTCATGATCAGAAGAAAAGACAGAGAAACTCTATAAGCTAAGTATTATGCTTTCTCTCTGAATTTGGGTGGTTTCAGTGGGGGTATGAGACTGTAATGAAAAGAACTTGTTCCTAATTGAGATTAGATTTCTGTTTTATCTAGCTGCCACATCAAGGATCCTTTAGTTCCAGGCTGAATGGTGTCTCATTGAGGTCCATTATGTGGTTGATCGACCATGTTAATTTAAACTGCATGCCATCAGTTAGCTGGTGTAATTCTAACAGACTACAATAAAAAATGGAGATAATCTTTAATTTTTTTTTTTCTCTTAAGATTAAAAGAAAGCAAGTGTGCTTTACATTTGTAATTTGGGAGTAGCATTACATTAAAGTGTTGCAGTGATACAATTACATTTTAGAGAGTGTTTACATTTACATGATGACCTTATGCTAGACAGTTTGTTTCCATGCCCTCCAGCCACCCTCACCTCACCTACCCATTCTCCCCACCTTTTTTCCCCTTTTCCTGCATGGCGGGCTTGCTTGAAAGTGGCTTTTAGTGCAATTACATGGGTTTCTACACATCAATTAGCAATCCAATTAAATCTTGATGTGATGAATGGCATTGAATAGAAGTGGATGAACTACTGATCTTGCTAATAATGATCTTGCCGATTACGTTGATCATTCACTGGCTAAGCAGACAGATGTGGGAAGGTCATCAATTAACATGCAGTTAGAGCAGTATAGGAAAGATGCAAAAGCTGACATACAATTTCAACATTCTCCATTGTTTTATAAACAATCTGTTTTATTTTTTGGATATGATGTAATATTACTGGGCATTTTTATATGTAGACCAGCATACTTTCATAACTCTGATAAGTCCTGATAAGTCAACCTCTTCATGACAGGTAAATGAATAATAAGCTTCCAGCAAGTCTCTGAGTTGATTAAATGAAAATTAATGTGCTTTAGTGCTTTTTTAGCATCTTAGTCCAAATATGTTCTGCAGCTCATTTGTCATTGTATACTTGCTGAGGTACTCTTCTTGTGTTTGTGCATTTAAAACATGCAGTATGTTATTTCTCGTGTTATTCATTGTGCACACAATTCAACATTAGCATGCTACTGCTCCTACTTACCATATTTACTACCTAACCAATAATAAGTCAGAAAAATAATGCACAAAACTTTTCCTCCTTGACCAGCTATCATTTACAACATAGAACAATACATAATTTAATATATGTTTTCTGGAAGTGAGAAAGTCGAACTAAAAGGATAAAAGCATTATTATTCTCATTCATGAGCAAAAAAAATATAGTTGTCTCAACCTTTTCCCCTTGTAGCACCTTTAGAGCGGTGAGCACCTTGCTAATATTTGATGGTTCATGCATACTTGGTTATTCCGGGCCACTGGTTAATTCTACTTGGGTCAGTGACTTTAATGAATTAGGTTTAATTCCTTTTCACAATTTCGCTTTCCACTCCATCAAGATCTGATTAGATATTTTAGGATGACACTCCATACAAAGCATGGCCCTGAGAATTAAATACTTTGAACGCAGGGCGACACAGTATGTTGTCAGATGCCACATTCAAACAATAGAGGATTTTAAACACAAACTATAGCAAAAATATAACATTTCTTGTATTTAATTCGAAAACTTTAATTGCATTACCACTATGCTAAAAAGAAAAATGAAATAACTCACTTGAGATATGAGCAACATCATACCATTTCCTACAACATACCATTTTTGGGTCAGTAGCACGACATTGGTTTTGTAAGACACCTACATATTTTCCTGAAGCCTTAAATGATTTTTCATCTGACTACTCAGAAGAGGAAGAGCAAAGACATGAAAAGAATCCAGTTGTTTCTCACAAAGAATAAACTGCTTTATTTGTGTCCTTCTTGTCTTTGATAAATGTATTATCCAAACAGGAAAAAAAGAGAAATACACTGTACAATATTTCTTGCATTTATCTGCTGCTCATATTCTGAGCAATGTTTTTTTTTTTTTTTTCTTATCAGTTCTGTTTGGTATATTTCTTTGAACAGCAATCTTTTGTTGCTGTCAGCATGCACAACCTGTCACAAACATATAAGCTGCATGTGGGCATTGGTGGAGAATTCTGGAGCACTCTAATGAGCAGGTGCAGATGGCCATGAAAAAGTGACCTGAGATATCAGATCAGGGTAACTTCAAATCAAGTTTTTTTTTATTTTTTTTTTTTTAACTCTGAGACACTGAAAACAGTCAACAAGATTTAGAAATATTAATACTGGCTGATTAAAGAAGAGGGATGACCTATGTCAGCATACAGCACTTCATGTTTCTGTCAATCATTTCCAATGACAATTGCAAAACAACCTGCTTCCCCACAAGGCCACCATTTTGAAAGGTTGTCATATTTTATTTTTATAGTGCACATTTGTAAAATAAACATTTTATATCTGTAAAAGAAAAGTGCACCTGAAAGCTAAAAACAAGCGACACGCCACGCTTTTAAATATGCGATGAAGAATATCAAAATACTTTAAGCCTATTAGATGAGTGATGGTATTTGAAAGTCATGGCTGTGGGTGGGATGGGATTGGGGGTGCATGAGCTCCCATATCTGATCAGTTGTTTTTTTTTTAACCCTCCTGTTATGTTCACTTTTGAGGTACAGCAATAATGTTCGCGGGTCAATTTGACCCGGGGAGTTCTGTAGTGTTCTATAGTGTCAGAAACCAAAAAAATCCTCCAAATCTTTTTTGTGTCTGATTATTAACTCCTATACTAACCATTTCAATCAATATTTGTGCAATTATGTTTTTTATTCCTCACAAATAAAGGATCAATGACAACAATTTACTCATTCGGACATAAAAAAATGTGATTTACATTTTTTTTATGGCCACTGAAAAAC
>NW_015113731.1:0-2943 GCF_001443285.1 Poecilia latipinna
GTCCTTCAACATCACCTCATCATGTACAGATCTGGAAAACGTTAGAGCCCACTGCACTGAGGCCGATTCAAAACCTCCTGGTTATTCCACCAGATACTGATTTCTGAGTTAAAACATTAGTATTGTTGTTTCTAAATGAAGATTAATTTGTTGTCTTTCCATTTTTTCAGGTCTTTTTCCTTGTTTTGACCATTTCTCGTTTTCTGAAAATAAAAACTAAGTTTTTGCTTAGAATTTCGGAGACATGTTGTCAGTAGTTCATAGAATAAAAGAACAATGTTCATTTTACTCAAACATACTGTAAAAAGCAAAATCAGAGAAACTGATCATTTTAAGTGCTCTCTTAATATTTTCCAGAGCTGCATAAAATTTCATTTTATTTTTTCCCATAAAAAAAACTTAAATATCTCAGTATTTTTGTACTATTTAGAATATTATCTGTTACTTCTTCATGTATTAAATATTATCTAACCTGTGCTGTTGCTTATTTCTCCCTCTGCACAACTTATACAGTCGTAGCAGCAAACAGGTTTTCCTTTCTGGAGAACCTTGTGTGTTCCTGGGGGACACTTCTCACTGCAAGCTGAAACAGGGACCTGCATGGAAACAAACAATGGGAATGAAGTAAACAAATAAAAAGTAAATTTCTGGGTCTTTTCCATAAGAATGGGCTGAAATTCTTTGCCATACTATCTACAGCAGGATTACCTGCTTTGAATTTTGAGCAAAAACTACAGACTTCTCCTGCACATTCATCTGCTCGTCTGCTGGTAAAGACGCGTCGTAAAGACCGACGCTCACAAAGCTCACAGGGCCGTTTTCTCTTGGCTGCCAGTTTATAATCTCATATTTTGCTGCCGGGTCTCCGTTCTCATCGAAGTAAACCTCTTCTCCTTCCTTTGTTTTGAAGTGAATTCTTTTTATATGCTGTAAAATCTAAAGAATGAAGAGCTAACATATAGTAAACCATGTACTTACATTAATTCAAATAAAATCATTTGTGAGATCTCATGTTTTACGTTAAAAAAGATTCTCTTTAACAACTGTTTTTTGATGTCAGGTGTGTTAATGTTGATATCAGGCTCACCGTTAATGGGTCTAGTGGCAGCTTGTTGTTGCATGCTTTATTACAACCTAGAATATTGTGCAGAGCGTGAGCCACTGCATACACTCCTTTATACATATTGTTAAGCATAGGCATCTGTGACATGTCGGTGAAGCTGTTTTCCACTCCAGTCAGATTCTCATGGCCAGTGCAGAGCCTCTGGGTTTCTCCTGCTTCTGACTGTTTGACCTTGCAGCTAAATAACGCCTCCCAGAACTCCACAAACAAGTCATTGCTGGTTAAATACAGCGGTTTCACATCAAGTATGAACTCTTTGAGTCCACTGACATTCGCTTTGGGGATGGAAAGGCCTATGGCTCCGTCCAAAATGCGCTTATTGTCTCGCGAGGCGCTCTGAAAATCAAAGATCCAGGCCTCGGTGCCGACCCACTGGTAGCCAGTCAAGTTGGCCCTGGAAAACTCTTTCAGGATAACATCCATGTCCGCATCGGAAATAAAAGCGACGATCACCTTCGAGGTGGAAGACCTGACCGTTTCGATTATCTTTTGTATCTTGTCCCACGGATCTGTCCGGAAAAAACTTAGAGAATACTCCAGACAGATGCCCAGCTGCTCGGCAGTCTCCGTGAACGTGGCCATGCCGTTGTTGCCGTAGTCATCGTTTGTTCTAATAGCCCCGATCCAAGTCCAACCAAAGTGCTTCACCAACTGGGCCAGAACTCTGCTCTGATAGTAGTCGCTGGGTATTGTTCTGAGAAATGACGGGTACTTGGATTTATCACTGAGACAAGCACACGTGGAAAATTGACTTATCTAAAATAAAATAATTACACAGCCTTAGATCAACACATATATTCTCACATTTTCTGTCTCTTTTACATTGCAAGGTGTACCAACATGATGTCGATGTTAACAGTCTCACCCACCAGTGGGACAGAAAACGGTCCAATGACGGTGGCTATAGCCATGCTCGGAGACGACGAGGCTTCCCCCATTATAGCCTGCACTTGTGCAGGTCTTGCGCATGCCTCGGAAGTTGCAGACACATTTGCATTACCATTGACCAAGGCCAGAGACACTTTAATACTTCTAGCAATGGAGTCGCAAGTGTCGTAAATCTTACAGCCCAGATAAATCCCTGGTAGCAGGTCTGAGCTGTTATTGATCTCCTCGATGGTGAAAAGCATAGCCTGGAGCATCTGGAATTCTCTGAAATTCAAACTTGATTGACAAAGTTTTACACAGCTGGCATGATAATCAGCCCCTTATGAAAATAGTAAAACAAAACATTTTAATTGTGAAATGAAAACAAAAGTCTAAACATTTAGAAATGGTGTTTATGTAAATAGATTACCTGGTGCACTGTAGGTGTGGAGGTTTTTCCTCATAAAGAGTCTCCACGTCGTTCCAGCTGACATGGAGAGAGAAGACTCCCCCCAGCATGATGTCTCCATCCTTCACTAGTTGTGGGAACTCCGGGTCTCCGATGTGTGTGCACAGTTGCTGTTCAGCATGAGAAAAATATGCCGACAACAACAGAAGCAGAAAGACCCAACCCTGCTCTGGCTGTTTCATTCTAGACCTTTTGCTCAGGGACGGAGATAAATCACCTGGCAACATCACATATACATTAATGGTGGATGGAGACATCCACCATTATTTATGCTATTCTGAAGAGGCACATGATGGCTGAAGAGAACAATAATGCATCTCTCAGGAGATGTGAGACGGAACATGACCAAATGAAGAAAGTGGTGAAGTAGAGGTTAAGTATTATGCAAAGTGGTGAAGTAGAGGTTAAGTATTATTGCAAAGTGGTGAAGTAGAGGTTAAGTATTATTGCAAAGTGGTGAAGTAGAGGTTAAGTATTATTGCAA
>NW_015113731.1:6609-36764 GCF_001443285.1 Poecilia latipinna
CCAGCAGAGCGCTGTCTATGTAATACGCCAGCGGCAACAATTGTTGCCGTATTTACATATACTCGTATTGTGATTAAGATGCATGAGGTGATAAAATTCTCTATATACGTGAGTAGAATATCCTTCAAAGAACATATGTACAAGATATTTTAGCTATTTTTGTTTATTAAAGTATTTTACTGACTTCCACTTGTAAAAGTTTGAAACAGACATTTACCTCCAGCGTCACAGGCAGGAAGTAAAGAGGTCTGGTCATGTGACCATTCACACTAGATACATGAAATTGGTATCGACATCCTAAATATTTTATTTTTACAATTTCAATTAGCTACCAACAGCTAAAACAACACATTTGGAGCTTCAAAAAGAAAAAAAAAAAAAAAAAAAAATCTGGCAACAAATGTTGCCAGGTAAGGCTTTATTCTCTCTAGACCAGAGGTCTCATTCTTGCGGTCCGAAGGCCAATTGAGGCCCGCAGGACGATGTGATATTAATGCGGCCCACAGGGTGAGGGGATCTCTGAAGGAAGTCCTGCCCACCGTTTCTTGTCATGGCTGACATTTGGTGCTAGGCTAAGCTACACTGACTTCATGCACACTACCCTTGTAACAATAGTGCGGCGGATGATGGAACAGTCCGGTACCAGTTGCCCTTCCCTGCAGTCGCCATTCCGGTACTTTCTACCATTGACAAATGCCATGATCAAACCCGTATAAAGGCGACTGCTACGTGGCTCCTTGTCATCCGCCGCGCTGTTGTGACAAGTAGATGCGGTAATGAAGTCACGCGTCGAGATGTTCTCCATACTTTGTTAGCTGGCTAAAGACTTCTAGTAGAACAAGAGCGACGCCAAGTGGAATAAACTTAGAGTGCGTTCACACTGCAGCCGAAAGTGACCCAATTCTGATTATTTTTTTTAAGGTAATGCGACCTGTATCTTCGAATGCGACCCATATCCGATACGTATTCAATTCAAATGCGACCTAACGTCCACATTCGCATTCATCCGAACTGAACGTCACTGATACTCAACAAATTATGCGTCCTGATACACGCAAGTGGGAAGAAAAACAACTATGACGGACTATAATGAGGATTAAGTTAATATGCTGCTCCGGTTGAACAACTTCAAATATGTAAGCTAAGCTCCACCATTAGCCTCCATATTTACTTCCACAAACACTGAGCTCTTCTTCTTTTTATGTCTATGGGCAGAACACTGACGCTATTGCGCCCTCTACTGTGCATGCGGGACACTTTCAGGTCGTTTGCCCATTCAGACTGCAGAACACATAGAGGTCGCATATGCCCGGCAGTGTGAACGGCCCGGCAAACAATATCCGATTTGTCAAAAAATTGTGTCACTTCAGGCTGCAGTGTGAACGCACCTAAATTTTGTCACACCCTCATCATGTCTTTGTCAAAGCCAAAGCCTGCAGTTCATGTATTGGAGAAATAATTACATGTTGACATTTTAGGATATTTTTTAAATGCTTTGTGAGGAATCCTTTATGCGGCCCAGCTTCACCCCGACTCTGCCTCCAGCATCCCCAGGCAAACTGAGTTTGAGACCCCTGCTCTAGACAAAGTAGATTATTTGACATTAATCTCTTTATAAATACACATTTCAAAGTTATAAAGCTGTAAGAATTATCTGTACTCTGTGCCTAAAAAAAATCAACAACTTTAGCTTGTCATTTAAGTGTGCTAAAGTCAATATAGGATCTGTTTTGTATTTATCTCCTTTTCCACATATCTTGATTCTTTTGTTTCACAAAAGCTTGGATATTTCAACTTTCTGACTGTAACCACCATATAGTTTTTTTAATTTTTTGTTATGGAATTCAAGTCACTTTTCTCAAACATCAATAAAAAAGGGAAGACATTCAATTTTATTAGGATCATATTATCAATCATAACAATTGAGAAAATAAGCATTTCTGGTAGGAATCACATGCAAATAACTAACATATTAGTAAAAACATGGATGTTTCAAAACTAAAAACCAGGAAATATTAATACGCAGATAAAGTAATTTTAGAATCTCTCAAGCAAAACAAACAACAAAGCACTAGAGGCACATTTATTTCTCTTGAATATCTCTGATGTGCCCTCCTTGACATTTTAATTAAACTATATGAATATAAAATGCTTGCATTACATTGGAAGAATTCAGATTATAAAATGTCTTGACTTGTCAAAATGGTTTTTAACCCCCCTTTTCCATCATACTCTTTTTAGTATTTTTTTCCGGTTTAATCAATATGAGATAACATTTGGGGATGAAAATACAAATTAGTAATCCAAATGTGGAGGCCAGGATAGCAAAGATTTCAATAGCAACACTGAACTTCCCAGGAGAGCTGACGTACGCTGGGATGAAAGTGATCCAGACTGCGCAGAATATCAACATGCTGAAGGTGATGAATTTGGCTTCGTTAAAATTATCAGGCAGTTTACGAGCAAGAAAAGCACAAATAAAACATAATGTGGCGAGAAGTCCAATGTAACCAAGCACAGCCCAGAAACCCACAGCTGAACCCAACGAACACTCCAAGATGATTTTGTCTTTAAATTCCTTAAAGTTCTTGGACGGAAAAGGAGGAGAAGTTGTCAACCAGACGATACAGATGATAACTTGCATAAGTGTGAAGCCCAGAACTCCAAGTCTCTGCTGTGTGGCTCCAAACCATTTCATCATATTTCTACCGGGGCGTGTCGCATTGAACGCCATTAAGACCACCATGGTTTTCCCCAGGACACAAGAGATGCAGAGGACGAAGGTGATGCCGAACGCCGTGTGCCGCAGCATGCAGGACCAGTCAGACGGCTCTCCCATAAAAATCAGAGAGCAGAGGAAACACAGGGTCAAGGAGAAGAGCAGCAGGAAGCTCAGCTCAGAGTTGTTTGCCCTCACAAGAGGAGTTTTCCTATATTTGACAAAAATAAAAGCAACAACTACAGTCATACACGTTCCAAATAAGGATGCTGCAGTGAGCAATGCTCCCATAATTTCTCGATGTGACAAAAACTCTGCCTCCTTCTGAACACAGGCATCTCTTTTTTCATTTGACCAGAAGTCAGGAGGGCATCTGATGCAAGAGACAGAATCTGAAAGGTAAAAAGAAATATTAGACATGTTAGTGTCTTAATTTATTTTCAACCATTTCTCTTCAAATGTTTCACACATGACATTGTTAAAGGGACAGAGGGATGGTGTTATGTATTTTCCAGGCACAAATAAGTAGAGGACTTGCGTTGAGTTCTTATAAAAATGCTGAATATGTCAAACATAAATTTAAAAAAAAAATGACTTTGCAATTTGGCACCTTGAAGTCGCCTCTGTCTCTTTAAGAAGCTCCTACTCTTTCTGATCGTCCTTCATCATCACCTCATCATGTACAGATCTGGAAAACGTTAGAGCCCATTACACACATAGTAAAATGATAAAAAGGGGGGAAATGATAGAGATTTTTGGTATTATCATTTTGTTATTACTTTAGTTCATATTNACATGATGGCTGAAGAGAACAATAATGCATCTCTCAGGAGATGTGAGACGGAACATGACCAAATGAAGAAAGTGGTGAAGTAGAGGTTAAGTATTGCATGTTTAAGGGTGTATTTCCTGTCCTGTCTGTTATGACTTATGGTGAAAGTTCAGTGCGGTTCTGAACTATGGGAATGACAGTGATCTAAAAGACATTATTTTGAGATCAGGTCCAGATGATCCATCTGATGGATTTACTCTGTGTGGAAAATAAGACAAGATACAATGAATAAACAACCAAACCATTGACAGCCAGCAGAGCGCTGTCTATGTAATACGCCAGCGGCAACAATTGTTGCCATATTTACATATACTCGTATTGTGATTAAAAGATACATGAGGTGATAAAATTCTCATCATATGTGAGTAGAGGATCCTTCAAAGAGCATATGTACAAGATATTTTAGTTATTTTTGTTTATTAAAGTATTTTACTGATTTCCACTTGTAAAAGTTTGAAAAAAAAAAAAAACATTTACCTCCAGCGTCACAGGCAGGAAGTATAGAGGTCTGGTCATGTGACCATTCACTCTCGATACATGAAATTGGTATTTATGTTACACCGCAGAACATGATGGGCCGGGTCACTTCTTGTGTAGCATATTCATTTAGTTCAAACTATGAACAGAAAGTACAGCGGTTATTGTAGCTGCTCCTAATATCTGCTGTAAGCTGTTTTCTCAGCAATGACGGACTTCTTCAGCCTGCCGATGGTGCATACGGCTCTGAGCGCCCTCTGATGGTGAAACCTAAACATTGCTAGGAACAATAAATTTCCAACGCTAGTTTCTTGCTCTAAGTAACCTTTCACATAAAAATAAAATGGCGGAGACGGGGAGGGGAGGGGGGGGATATTTTCATGCTTGGTTCTCTTTCATAGTGCCACATTGACATCCTAAATATTTTATTTTTACAATTTCAATTAGCTACCAAGAGCTAAAACAACACTTTCAGAGCTTCCAAAAGTAAAAAATAAATAAATAAAAAAATAATCTCTGGTAACAATTTTTGCCAGTTAAGGCTTGATTCTCTCTAGACAAAGTACGGTAGATGATTTGCCAGTAAGCTCTATATAAATACATATTTTAAAGTTATAAAGCTGTAAGTAGTCTGTGCCTTAAAAGCCAACAACTTTAGCTTGTCATTTAAGTGTGCTAAAGTCAATGTAGGATCTGTTTAGCATTTATCTCCTTTCCTCCATATCTTGATTCTTTTTCTTTATGAATGCATTTGTCACAAGCTACATTTTGGATATTTCAACTTTATGACTGTAACCACCATATATATATATATATATTATTATAATTTTTTCTCATGGAATTCAAGTCACTTTTCTCAAATATCAATAAAAAAGGGAAGACATTAAATTTTATTAGGATCACATTATTAACCATCATAACAATTGAGAAAATAAGCATTTCTGGTAGGAATCACATGCAAATAACTAACATATTAGTAAAAACATGGATGTTTCAAAACTAAAAACAAGGAAATAGTAATACGCAGATAAATTAATTTTAGAATCTCTCAAATAAACCAAACAACAAAGCACTAGAGGCACATTTATTTCTCTTGAATATCTCTGATGTGCCCTCCTTGACATTTTAATTAAACTATATGAATGTAAAATGCTTGAATTATATTGGAAGATTTTAGATTATAAAATGTCTTGACTTGTCAAGATGGTTTTCAAGCCCCCTTTCCCATCATTCTCTTTTTAGTATTTTTTTCCGGTTTCATCAATATGACATAACATTTGGGGATGAAAATACAAATTAACAGGCCAAACGCGGAGGCAAGGATAGCAAATATTTCCACAGCGACACTGAACTTCCCAGGAGAGCTGACGTACGCTGGGATGAAAGTGATCCAGACGGCGCAGAATATCAACATGCTGAAGGTGATGAATTTGGCTTCGTTAAAATTATCAGGCAGTTTACGAGCAAGAAAAGCACAAATGAAACATAATGTGGCAAGAAATCCAATGTAACCAAGCACAGCCCAGAATCCCACAGCAGAACCCAACGAACACTCCAAGATGATTTTGTCTTTAAATTCCTTAAAATTCTTGGATGGAAACGGAGGAGAGATTATCAACCAGAGGATACAGATGATAACTTGTACAACAGTGAAACCCAACACACTCAGTCTCTGCTGTACAGGCCCAAACCACTTCATCACATTTCTGCCTGGCAGTGTGGCTTTGAACGCCATTAAAACCACTATGGTTTTGCCCAAGACACAGGAGATGCAGAGGACGAAGGTGATGCCGAATGATGTGTGCCGCAGCATGCAGGACCAGTCAGACGGCTGGCCGATGAACGTCAGAGAGCAGAGGAAACACAGAGTCAGGGAGAAGAGCAGCAGGAAGCTCAGCTCAGAGTTGTTTGCTCTCACAAGAGGAGTGTTCCTGTATGTGACAAAAATGTACGCCACGGCAGAAGTCAAGCACGTTCCGAACAGAGACGCTGCAGTGAACAACGCTCCCATAATTTCTTCATATGAAAGAAACACGGCCTCCTTCTTTATGCAAGCATCTCTCTTCTCGTTCGGCCAGGATTCAAGGTGGCATCTCACACAGCTGACAGAATCTGAAAAAAATTAAGTCAAAAATGAACCAAGGATTTGAAAAAAAATATTTTTTTCAATCATCATAGTTAGATTACAATACTGTTTTCTAAAATAAAACTTGAAAATGCTTATTTACTATGTAATAGTAAAAATGTGGCTCAAACATTATTTATTTAGTCCTAATGGTAAATAGATTGTACAAATATTAAAATGACCAAAACCATATACTAATCTGAATGTTTTTTTTTTTCCAGGTATCCTTGATACTAAACAGTAGATCAATATTTCGTTGATTACATTTTCTAAAACCTCAGATGTTTAATTCACTATATAAAACTTTTCTTGTGATACACCAAATATAAAAAAGCACACATTAATGCCAAACCTGTGCTGTTGCTTATTTCTCCCTCTGCACATTTTATACAGTCATAGCAGCACACAGGTTTCCCCTTCTGTAAAACTTTGCGTGTTCCTGGTGGACATCTCTCATTGCAAACAGATACAGGCACCTAAACGAACAAAATTAAAAAAGGAAGTGTATAAAAGGTATTTAAAAAGAAAGGGATGAACATTGAAAAGTGCAATTTTTAGCTGCAGTTTTAAAGTTACCTCTTTAGAGTTCTGTGCCCAAACTAAAGACTCGTTTTGTAGATTCATCTGTTTATCTGGAGGCAGTGAGGCATCGTAGAGACCCACAGTGACAAAGTCCACAATGCCGTTTTCCTTCCTCTGCCAGTTTATGATTTCGTATTTTGCAGCCGGATCTCCATTCTCATTAAAATAAACTTCATCTCCTTCCTTTGTTTTGAAGTGAATGTTTTTTATGTGGCGTAAAATCTACAAGGAAAAGTAAAAAGTTGCTCGAGCATTCAGTCTTCCAAATGTTAGCTCTTTTAAAGCATTTTCTCCTTACCGTCAACGGATCGAGCTTCATGTTGATGTCACATGTTCGATTGCAGCTGAGCACTGTGTGCAGTGCATGAGCCACAGCATACACTCCTTTGTACATGTTGTTTAAGATGGACATGTGGGACATGTCGGTGAAAATGTTTTCCACTCCCGTCAGATTTTCGTGTCCGGTGCACTCTTTCTGCACTTCTGCTGATAAACTTGGTTTAAACCTGCAGCTAAATAACCCCTCCCAGAACTCTGTGAACAAGTCCGTGTTGGACGAGTTGAGCGGCCTCAAGTCAAACATGAACTCTCTGAGGCCGGATACGTGCGCTTTGGGAATGTAAAGGCCTATGGCCCCGTCCAGAATGTGATTCTTATCTCTGGATACCGTTACTGAATCAAAGATCCAGGCCTCTGTGCCCACCCACTGGTACCCGGTCAGGTTGTAGTTCGACAAGTGTTGGATGAGCACTTCCATGTCCATGTGAGCGAGGAAGCCAACAACCACCCTCGATGTTGCGCCCTTGATAACTTCAATCAATCGTTGTATTTTGTCTGACGAATCGGTTCTATAGAAAGTCATGGAATATTCCACACATATACCCAGCTGCTGTGCAGTTTCTGTAAATATAGCCATGCCGTTATTGCCGTAATCTTCATTTGATCGAACAGCTCCGACCCAAGTCCATCCAAAGTGCTTCACCAACTGGGCCAGAGCTCTGCTCTGATAGTAGTCGCTGGGTATTGTTCTGAGAAATGAGGGATATTTGGATTTATCACTGAGACAAGCACACGTGGCAAAGTGGCTGATCTGAAAGTACATGTACATGTAAAACAATTTAAATGCCTCATGTAAATGACATAAATCGGTTTTCATCTTCGTTGTTGTAGTGTGTGTCAGTAATACTCACCAGTGGGATGTGAAACGGTCCGATGACGGTAGCTATTGCCATACTTGGAGATGAAGACGCTTCCCCCATTATGGCCTGCACATTTGCGGGTTTTGTGCACCCCTTTGAGGTGTCAGACACATTTTCATTACCGTTAACCAAGGCCAGTGCACCTTTAATGCTTCTAGCAATGGAGCCACAAGAATCATAGATCCTGTAGCCCAGAGAAATGCCTGGTAGCAGCTCCGATCGGTTATTGATCTCCTCTATGGCGAACAGCATAGTCTGGGCTAACTGGAATTCTCTGAAATTCAAACTTCATTCAAACAGTTGCAAATCGTTGGTGTAATAAACAATATCTTCAAAGCAAAGCAATGCTTCTGAAGTGCTATTTTTACAGCAATGCCAAATTCATTGAACACAATATAAATACAGGTGAACAAGTTACCTAGTGCATTGCAAAGGTGGAGGTTTTTCCGTGTAGGTGTTCTCTCTTTCTTTCCAGCTTGTGTGGAAAGAGAAGAGCCCTCCTAACAAAATGTCTCCGTCCATAACCAGCTGAGGGTTTTCGGGGTCTCCTCTCAGTCTGCATCCCTGCTCCTCCGCCTGGGAGAATGACGTCACCAAGAACAGGTGCAACAGAGCCCAACCCTGCTCCGGCCACTTCTGTATGAACGTCATGTTGAGTCAAACTGCTCAGCAGCATCGCATGTCCCCTCACTGACAGGCTCACACTGATATTTATGCAGCTTGGAGAGCACAGGACGTAACATTATGTCAATGGTTTTCTCTGTGGAGCTGAAAGGTGGGGGGTATGGTCCAATCTCACATGCTCTGTTATGCTGCATGTGTTTAAAATTTTTGCCTCTTCTTTCAGGAAACTTTCTTTAATTTTTAATTAGAGATGCATTTACTGCTAATTCTGCAAAGAACATTATGCCCCAATGAAGCGTTTCAGCTTCAGTACATGAACCCAAATCTGTTCTTTCATCGAAGCACATCCCAGTAAAACTGCCTCTTTGCTCATAATGCAGTTTTTCCACATTTAAATTAATCACTACGCAAGAAGTGGGAAATCAGCTCATTTATTTCACTGCATGTTTGAACAAGTCAAAGCTCCAAATGTGTCTCATTTCCAAATGGTAGACAATTTCCCATTTCCTGAAACAAACAGGAAATGGACTTAGATGTGCAGACCACATGTGGTGAAGCAGGTAGATTCTGTGTCTTTTGTCCCACTTGCAAGGAAGTTTTACTTTTCAACACAGAATGACAAAAATACATATAGAAATTATACAGGAAGAATTTGTGTGTATAAACTAGAAAATGTAAGAGACCACATAACCTTTACACCATCTGCTTAATGCAAGGCCACTCGATTGTGGCTCACAGTGCATCTAAATGAGTTTCGCCTCAAGAACCAGACAATATATCATAATTTTCATAACACACAGACAAAAAAAACGTACAATATACAGACTATATACAATATATTTTGTGTTTAATAATATTTCGTCACTTTGTTGCCTTTAGTCGTCAGAATAACTTTGACTGCCCTTTCCCCATCATGTTCTTTTTCGTGTTTTTTTCCGGTTTTAGCAGCATTACATAACATTTGGGGATGAAGATACAAAACAGCAAACCAAAAGTAGAGGCTAAAATGGCAAAAATTTCCACTGCTACACTCAACTTCCCGGGAGAGCTGACGTACGCTGGGATGAAAGTGATCCACACGGCGCAGAATATCAGCATGCTGAATGTGATGAACTTAGCTTCGTTAAAATTATCAGGAAGTTTCCGAGCCAAAAAAGCCAAAGTGAAGCACAACGCAGCGAGGAGTCCTATGTACCCGAGCACCGACCAGAAGCCCACAGCCGAGCCCAGAGAACACTCCAAGATGACTTTGTCTTTTATTTCCTTGAAATTCCTAAACGGGAAAGGAGGTGAAATTGTCAACCAGAGGATACAGATGAGAACTTGCACAACAGTGAAAGTGAGAACGCTGAGTCTCTGCTGTGTCGGTCCGAACCACTTCATCATGTTTCTTCCTGGCAGCGTAGCTTTGAACGCCATTAAAACCACTATGGTTTTCCCCAGGACACAAGAGAGGCAGAGGACGAAGGTGATGCCGAAGGCCGTGTGCCGCAGCATGCAGGACCACTCAGACGGCTCACCGATAAAGGTCAGAGAGCAGAGGAAACACAGGGTCAGGGAGAAGAGCAGCAGGAAGCTCAGCTCAGAGTTGTTTGCCCTCACAAGAGGAGTTTTTCTGTATCTGAAGAAGATGACTGTAACAATGGCAGTCAAGCATGTTCCAAACAGAGACGCCGCAGTGAGCAGCGCTCCCATAATCTCCCCATATGACAGAAACACGGCCTCCTTCTTCACACAGGCATCTCTTGCCTCATTTGACCAGGTTTCAAGGGGGCATCTCACACAGGTGACCGAATCTGCAGAAATCATAATCCACAAAAATGTTACATTTACAAAGAAGAGATTTTGTTTTGTTGTTTTTCATGCGAGTTTGTTGTGAAGACAATCTTAGGCCTTGAGTAAATCCTCACTTCTATGCTATTGTGGTCATTAAATTTTTTTCTGCCAAATACATTATATTTTCTGACTTCAAAACAAAAAAATACTGTTTATATTTAGTGTTGCTAAATTTTTCTACAACACTGAGGGCCTTTTTCTTTTTCACTTGGTGTGTATGCAAATGCCACTAAAAATTATATAGTTTTCATGGACCAGGATAAAAAAACATACAGCATATGATGGAAATAACCTGAAATCTTGAACATTTAGCACTTTTCACGTAATTCAGAGCTATTAAAGTTCACTACTGCTCAGTATCCAACAGCATTTGTGCTGTGATTGCTAACATGTTAGTGTTGCATTATTATTTGTAATGCTCCTTTAATGTAAAATAGTTTGAGAGCAATCATTATTTTATCCTTTGTGAAATCTATGAGAGGAACGTTCTGCTCATAAAAAAGTAACTTAATTAAAAATTTTATGAGACACTTCAGTTTTATTTGAGCAACATTTTGCACTGGAAACTTTTTTTTTTTTTATCAAAGTAACTGTATTTTTAGCTTAATTATCATTTTAATTAAGCTACTTTTTGTGCAAGTGACACAATAAAACCTTAATAAAGTCAAACAACAACTGGACAAAATCACATGTCTTACCTTTTATAACTGTAGCCTTAATTTTAACTTTTATGCAAATGAAAATACTAACAAATAAACTTCTCATATTTCTTCCCATTTATTGTATTACTTTCAAGGTAAAGTAAAGTAAATACTATTTCTAGGGCTTAGTAATTCTTCATAAATGCACTCTGGAAATGTTTCGACAGTATTGTCCTTTTCAAAACATGTCGTCTCGACAGACTTTTTTTTGTGCTGTAGGAAAATGTAAAACATTGCATTAGAAAGTTTTTTAACCTGTGGTGTTGCTTATTTCTCCTTCTGCACATTTGACACAGTCATGGCAGCAAACAGGTTTTCCTTTCTGCAGGACTTTGCGTGTTCCTGGTGGACACGTTTCACTGCAGACCGACACAGGAACCTGCATAGAAAACACAGTGTAACAGATTTCTCAAACATTGTGTAGCAACCCTGATGAATAAATCCATTTTATGATTAAGCTATAAAAAGTCGTGCATGGTTGAATACCTCCATCGAGTTCTGTGTCCAAATCAGAGCGTCGTTTGTCAAGTTGAGCTTTTTGTCTGCAGGCAATGATGCATCATAAAGACCAACAGTGACAAAATCCACCATGCCGTTTTCTCCTGGTTGCCAGTTTATTATTTCATAAGTTGCTGTTGGATCTCCATTCTCATTAAAATACACCTCATCACCTTCCTTTGTTTTAAAATTAATTGTCTTTAGGTGCTGTAAAATCTAATACAATATCAGGATTATATGATGAACATCTTGAGATTTATATTTCCTCGAGGATCTTTTATTGTTTTGTCCTAAGCTTAAATGAATTGCTCACCGTCGTCGGGGCCAGCTGCACGTTGTCGTTGCACGTTTTATTGCAGCTGAGAATTTCATGCAGAGCGTGAGCCACTGCATACACTCCCTTATAAACGTTGTTAAAAATGGGCATGAGGGACATGTCAGTGAAGCTGTTCTCCACTCCTGTCAGATCCTCATGTCCGGTACATTTGCTTAGAAATTCAGCTGACTCTGACTCCTGGAACTTACAGCTGAACAACGCCTCCCAGAACTCAGTAAATAACTCGCTATTGGACGAATTCAGGGGCTCAACGTTAAACATGAACTCTCTGAGTCCACCGACTTGCGCTTTAGGGACCGAAAGGCCGATCGCCCCGTCCAGTATGTGATTCTTATCCATTGCTGCGATTTGAGAGTCGAAGATCCAGGACTCACTGCCGATCCACTGGTGCCCGGTCAAATTGTGAGGCGTCAGCTCATGCATAAGCACGTCCATGTCCATGTGGGAAAGGAAAGCGACAATAACCTTTGAGGTGGAAGACTTCATGATTTCAATGATCTTTTGTATTTTCTCTATGGGATCCGTTCTGAAGAAAGAAACTGAATACTCCAGGCAGACGCCCAGCTGCTCTGCAGTTTCTGTGAACGTCGCCATGCCGTTGTTGCCGTAGTCGTCGTTGGTTCTGACGGCTCCGACCCAAGTCCAGCCGAAATGTTTGACCAGATGAGCCAGAGCTCTGCTCTGGAAGTAGTCACTAGGTACGGTTCTTAGAAAGGATGGATACTTGGTTTTATCACTGAGACAGGCACATGTGGCAAAGTGGCTGATCTAAAAAAAAGACAAAACAAAAACAAACAAAAAAAAAAACCTATGAAACATTCAAAAACTACTGTTTACTCCTCATAATTTACAAAACACATGACAATATTCAATAATATGATTTATAAAAATAATAAAGAAATATTTAACATAAACACCATCAGTATTGCCCACCAGTGGGATGTTAAACGGTCCGATGACGGTGGCTATCGCTGTGCTTGGTGAGGAGGATGTTTCTCCCATGATGGCCTGCACCTGTGCTGCTTTCATGCAGGGACGCTCAGAGGCTGAAGACACATTGCTGTCACCATTTGTCAAGGCAAGCGCGACTTTTACGCTTCTGGCGATGGAGCCGCAAGTGTCGTAGATGTCATAGCCGAGCGATACGCCCGGCAGCAGGTCAGAACTGTTATTTATCTCCTCGATGGCAAAAAGCATGGACTGGGCAAACTGGAACTCTCTGAAATTCAGGCTTCACATTCAACGTTCAGAGTTGGTATAAAAACAGGAAGAAAGCAGCAAAACTAGATGAAAATATAATAATGATAATAATTTTTTATTTTTAGTTAAAACTGAAATCAAAAGACACGGAGTGGATTTCCTTGGTGCCGTTTACCTGATGCATTCCAGTGGCAGTGGCTTTTGTGTGTAAGTGTTTTCTCTGTTCTTCCAGCTGCTGTGAAAAGAAAAGATTCCACCCAAAATAATGTCCCCTTCCTTGGACAGCTGAGGGGCCTCCAGGTCCCCTATCTGCCTGCAGAGCGGCTCCTGGGTGTGTGAGAAAGACACTAAGAGCAGCAACTGTAGGAGTGTGCAGCCATGCTCTGCCCACCTCTGTGCAGACACCATGTTGTCTGGGAAAGCGAAGTCGGCGGGTGGCATCTTATGAATGTGGGTCTAACTGTGGACCTGCGTGGTACTTATAAACGTCGGAGCAGCTGAGACTAGCAGTGATGGTTTGTCTCTGTGGTACAATAAGGTGGAGCAAGAAGACAGACATGGCAACATGTTGGAAACCTCAGAGTTTGACAGTATATATATTTTTTTTTTTTTCAGGGCTGTTATATTTTTTGTTCGGTGTTTGTTTCCTCATTCTGAAAGTTATTAATTACCCAGCAACCCTCAAAGTTGAATTTTATCAAAAAAAAAACCCAAAAAAAAACTGCTTTTATACAAAAGTTTCATCAAATATAATAGCTCCAAAAATAAACTATTGAAATCCTGATTAAAAAGCTAATATGTTTTACAATTACTGTCTGATGGATGATGCATATTCCATATAATGAGAATGAGGAGCACAACAAAATATAAAAGGCTTGAAGCATTTATTTTTATTTTTAACCTTTGAAAATGTAAAATAACTACGTCGCAACGTTAAACGCATTGTGTGCAAATACAGCAAACGACACGAGAAATGCAAGAAATCTATGACACAACACATGATCAGAGAAAATACATTTGTGGAAAATGTATTAAAATAATAATAATATTAATAATAATTCACAATAAAAGCTGGCATATACTTTGAATATAATATAATCTCCTTTAGGCCTTTAGCAATCATTTTGCTGCTCCCTTCCCCATAATATGTTTTTTAGTATTTCTGTCTGGTTTCAGCAGCATCACATAGCATTTTGGAATAAAAATACAAATCAGCAGTCCGAAGGTGGAAGCGAGGATAGCAAAGATTTCTACAGCGACACTGAACTTCCCAGGAGAGCTGACGTACGCTGGGATGAAAGTGATCCAGACGGCGCAGAATATCAACATGCTGAAGGTGATGAATTTGGCTTCGTTAAAATTATCAGGCAGTTTACGAGCAAGAAAAGCACAAATAAAACACAACAAAGCGAGAAGTCCAATGTAGCCGAGCACAGCCCAGAATCCCACAGCTGACCCCAGAGAACACTCCAAGATGATTTTATCCTTGTACTCTTTAAAGTTCTTGGACGGAAAAGGGGGGGAAATGGTCAACCAGAGGATACAGATGATCACTTGCACCAGAGTGAAACTCATAACACTGAGTCTCTGCTGCGTAGGCCCAAACCACTTCATCACATTTCTGCCTGGCAGTGTGGCTTTGAACGCCATTAAAACCACTATGGTTTTGCCCAAGACACAGGAGATGCAGAGGACGAAGGTGATGCCGAATGATGTGTGCCGCAGCATGCAGGACAGTCAGACGGCTGGCCGATGAACGTCAGAGAGCAGAGGAAACACAGCTTTAAGGAGAAGAGCAGCAGGAAGCTCAGCTCAGAGTTGTTTGCTCTCACAAGAGGAGTTTTTCTGTGTCTGTAGAAAATCAACGCTACGAAAGAAGTTATGCATGTTCCGAATAAGGAGGCAATTGTGAGCAATATTCCCATAATTTCACCGTAAGACAGAAATTCAGCTTCTTTCTTTATACAGACATCTCTTCTGTCATTTGACCAGGATTCAGGGGGGCATCTGGCACAGGTGACAGCATCTGGACAGTAGCAACAAAGAGAGTGTTAAACCTGAGATGTAGATCAATCTGGGTTTTTTTTTTTGTCTTTTTAGTTTTTTATCTTGATCTAATAATATGGCTACTTGTTGTTCAACTGCTGAGAAAAAAAATGCTCCATGCCGTTTCAATAAAAAACTCACAATCTCGTCATGCTGTTACACATTTTGTCCTAGTACAAACACAAAACTACAACTTATTTTTCTCCAATCTTTATTTTTAAGTAATCTTTTTAAGCATTGTTTATAAACCATTTTATGGTTTATAAACAATGTTTCTGTCCCAATGAGCAATGCACCTCTTGGTACGCTTTAGACTGAAATGTTTCTTTATTCTACTTTTTAAAGTTACTCAGTCCCGTTGGATGGGGAGCTTCTGTAAACATCAGTTTGCAATCTGAAACTTTTGTAGGTTTGTCTTTATGCAAGCATTTCTCTCCAGGTGCAGTTGCCTCTAAACAGGCCTTAGTGATGTATGTGTTTGGGAGCTTTCTTAACAAATAAGTCACACTCAGAGCGAAGGACTGAATGCTATATAACAGGAAGCTGAGAGAAATGTAAAAAAAAAATAAAAAATCACCAGCAAAGCCACATGGTGAGGTTTTATTAGCTGAAACTGAGCTTGCTCTTATTGCATCATAATCAAAAATGCACGAGAGGTCAGATCAGGTCGTATCACTGCCTTTTAAAACTGTACATGTGGGGCATTCGCAGTGTATTTTTGCATTTGTTTTTTTGTTCAGAGGGTTTCATAAATACTACTGAACCTGTGCTGTTGCTAATTTCTCCCTCTGCACAACTTATACAGTCGTAGCAGCAAACAGGTTTTCCTTTCTGGAGAACCTTACGTGTTCCTGGGGGACACGTCTCACTGCAAACCGACACGGGGACCTGAAAAACAAACAAACAAAAATAAGCTTTACATTTTGCTATGGCATTAGCTATTGTAGTTGTTGTAGTTGTTTTTTTTTTGTTGTTTTTTTTACCTCTAGTGAATTTTGTGTCCAAACGATGGACTTGTTTTGCAGATTCATTTGCTCGTTGGCCGGCAACGTCGCGTCATAAAGACCAACCGTGACAAAGTTCACAATGCCATTTTCTCCCGGCTGCCAGTTTATAATTTCGTACTTTGCAGCAGGGTCTCCGTTCTCGTTAAAGAAGACCCGATCCCCTTCCTTTGTAGTGAAATTACTCCTTTGTATGCGCTGTAAAATCTGCAACAACACGTATCAAAGTTAGTAGTCTGAGAAAGACTTCTGCAGACCTTGTGGCAAAAACCAAAACCTCACCGTGAACGGATCTAGCTGCTTATTTTCGTCGCATGTTTTGTTACAGCCCAAGATGTTGTGCAGAGCGTGAGCCACGGCATACACTCCCTTATAGACATTGTTAAAAATCGGCATGAGTGACATGTCAGTGAAGCTGTTCTCCACTCTGTTTATGTCTTCCTCTCCAGTGCATTCTCTCAGGATCTCTGTCGATTTCGATAGTCTGAACTTGCAGCTGAACAACGCCTCCCAGAACTCAGTGAACAAGTCTGCGTTTGACGAATTCAGAGGCCTCACGTCGAGCATGAACTCCCTCAGTCCCGTCACGTATGCCTGGGGAATGGAAAGGCCTATTGCTCCGTCTAAAATGTGGTTAATGTCGCCTTCGGCGGTTTGAGAATCAAATATCCAGGCCTCGGTCCCCACCCACTGGTAGCCGGTCAAGTTGTGGCCCGACAACTCATGTAACAGTACATCCAAATCCATATGGGAGAGGAAAGTGACAATCACTTTTGAAGTCGAAGCTTTGATAATGTCTATTATTTTTTGTATTTTGTCTGATGGATCCGTTCTAAAGAAAGAGACGGAATATTCCACACATATGCCCAGATGCTGCGCGGTTTCAATGAACGTAGCCATCCCATTGTTTCCGTAATCTTCATTTGACCTCACGGCTCCGACCCAAGTCCAACCAAAGTGCTTCACCAGGTGCGCCAGCGCTCTGCTCTGGTAATAGTCACTGGGTATTGTTCTGAGAAATGAGGGGTACTTGATTTTATCGCTGAGACAAGCACACGTGGCAAAGTGGCTGATCTATAAGCAAAGTTTGATTTTGATTAGAAGAAAACACATTTTCACAGACATGTTTTTCCCAACAAAAACTAATAATAATAATTAAAAAAGATTGCAAATAAACCTATTTTTGCTCAAATATATAGACTCTATACCCACCAGTGGGATGTGAAATGGACCCATGACGGTGGCTATCGCCGTGCAGGGAGACGAAGACGTTTCCCCCATTATGGCCTGCACCTGTGCAGGTCTTGTGCATTTTTCTGCAGGCGAAGCCACCATTTCATTACTGTTAACCAAGGAGAGCGCGACTCTCACACTTCTGGCGATGGATCCACAGGTGTCGTATATTTTATAGCCCAGAGAGACGCCTGGCAGCAGGTCTGAGCTGTTGTTTATCTCCTCGATGGCAAAAAGCATAGCCTGGGCTAACTGGAACTCTCTGAAATTCAAGCTTGATTCAGACAATTTTAAAGAGTTGGCAAAACCAGCAGAAATTCAAAATCCTTTTCGTATTTGTACAAATAGTGGGGGAAATTTTCTAAATGTAAAAATTGCATACTAAGTTGTGTTTTTTTATTTTATTTTTTTATTTCTTTTGTGATACTTACCTAGTGCATTGCAGTGGCAGGGGCTTTTCCATGTAGGTGTTCTCTCTTTCTCTCCAGTTGGTGTGGAAAGAGAAGAGTCCTCCTAACATAATGTCTCCGTTCTTAACCAGCTGAGGATTTTCAGGGTCTCCTCTCTGAGTGCACACCTGCTCCTCTGCCTGAGTGAAAGTCGCCACCAGGAGCAAATGTAAAAGTGCCCAGCCCTGCTCTGGCCACCTCTGCGCCGATGTCATGGCGAATGACAAATCAGCCCGTGGCATTACATGTGCCTCGATGTAGACGGCATGATTGCACTGATATTTATGCCATTTGGAGCAGCAAAAGGTTTAATAATAGAACAGTGATTAATCATCTCTACGGGACTCCAAGGTGTGGTTAAATCGTGAAGATAGTGATAAAAATGGGTAATGCACATCAGAAATTAGTTGTTTTTTTTGTGCCATGTCAACAGGATTTGTTATTTTATTTATTTTAACAAGCAGAGGTACTCAAGTAGAAATCTACATGCCAACCCTTTTTTTCACATTAGTCTTCCCTGTTGAAATCATTAAATTGTCTGAAACATCTGATCTTTAAAGTGCGTAAATGTTACAAACTTCTTTTTTATCTGCCTTGTATCTGGAAAATCTCATCTCCAAAACTGGTTCTTGCCCTTAAATGAAAGTTTCCAAAAATGATTTTTAAATTCAGTTCTCGCTATGTGGGGAAAAAAAAAAGAAGTGATGCTATTTTAAATAATTATATATAAGGACCACTCAAAGCTTCAACCTAAAACGAAAAGGTCCTTTTTTTCTCTTATTTTAAATGAAAACCGGAGTTCGAGTCTGTGGGATGGGACAAAAAATAATCAACCATTCAACTGTGAGGGCAAGTTATCCAGAAACTAGTCAGGGAAGATTTAACTCTACAGTTGCTGTAACATTGAAAAGATGTTTGAAGTCCAATTTAAACACATTCAAAAACATTTCAGCACATATAAAGCTTTTAATTTAGGAAATGTGAATCCATCTGCTCAACTGAAACTGAATCCAAAAAATATATAATTTTAGATAAAACAGAAACAAATTCAGGTTTTTATAAAAATCAGACGTGAAGAATTTATTTCAAACATAATAAATGTATATTTATACTCACTAGTAAGTACTTAGTGTGATCTAAAATGCATGTATTGACCCTTCAATATGCTGAACACCTGATACATAATCATACTTATAATAATATCATTTAATTTTTAAAAAAATAATGATTTCGATCTTAAGACACTTCTTCGTCTCTTTACTCAGAATCCTTTTGGAGCCCAATTCCCCATCATGTTCTTTTTTGTGTTTTTCTCCGGTTTTAGCAACATGACGTAGCATTTTGGAATGAAGATACAAATCAGCAATCCAAAACTGGAGGCCAGGATAGCAAAGATTTCCACAGCAACACTAAATTTTCCAGGAGAGCTGACGTACGCTGGGATGAAAGCGACCCACACAGCGCAGAATATCAACATGCTGAAGGTGATGAATTTGGCTTCATTAAAATTATCAGGCAGTTTACGAGCCAGAAAAGCAAAAGTGAAACACAACAAGGCGAGAAGTCCTATGTAACCGAGCACAGCCCAGAAACCCACAGCTGAACCCAGAGAACACTCCAAGATGATTTTGTCTTTAAATTCTTTGAAATTCTTGGATAGAAAAGGAGGAGAGATGCTTAACCAGAGGATACAGATGATCACTTGAACAAGAGTGAAACCCAGAACGCTCAGTCTCTGCTGCGTAGGCCCAAACCACTTCATCACATTTCTGCCTGGCAGTGTGGCTTTGAACGCCATTAAGACCACCATGGTTTTCCCCAGGACACAGGAGATGCAGAGGACGAAGGTGATGCCGAAGGCTGTGTGCCGCAGCATGCAGGACCAGTCAGACGGCTGGCCGATGAACGTCAGAGAGCAGAGGAAACACAGAGTTAGGGAGAAGAGCAGCAGGAAGCTCAGCTCAGAGTTGTTTGCTCTTACGAGAGCAGTTTTCCTGTGTCTGTAGAAAATCAACGCTACAGCTGCAGTTAGGGACGTTCCAAGTAAAGCTGCAGAGGTCAGCAAGATTCCCATAATTTCTTCAAATGACAGAAACACGGCCTCCTTCTTCACACACGCATCTCTCCTCGCATTCGACCAGGACTCATGGGGACATCTCACACAGGAAACAGCGTCTGCAAATTAATAATCACGTTTAGGATGCATTTCTGACATTTGGTTTTGACATGTTTCTTGCGGCACATTATGAAATTCAATTTCACATGCTATGAATCGAGCTGAGGCGCCTTGTGTCAGTTTCTTTTTAGACTGGCGTTGGTTCTCTACAAACCTTTAGTTTCTTTGTTCTCTCAAAAAACTGAGGCATACATAATAAAAAATGCATTATTCTTCTTCAGGATCCTAATGTTTTCTTTTTTATTATTATTAATTTTGTCCTGACAACAAAATCAGGTGTCTGCCTCTAGTTCTAAAACCTGTGCCTATTTCCTCCATTCCCACGCTGACATGCTACAAGTGGCAAAAACTATTCAGAGAAGTTACAGAAAAGCTGCTTTACTTATCAAAATTAAAACACTTGAATTCCAAACATCTTGGACAACCTGAGTGGACACTATGAAAGAGGATTATGTTTACAAGGTGGACCATTTTTAAAAAGTCTGATTTTAATGCAGGCGAGCATCTCGGAAGACTCCAGATTTAAGGGATTCCTTTAGGATTCCTCAGAGGATTACAATTTGACTTGTTTTTTTCAGTTCCTCTAATTTTCCTCCGTATGACAGATACAAAAAAGATGAACCTTCCAAAATGAGTACCATCGACTCTCCGACATGTTGCTATAAACACAGTTAGTTGGTCAATGAACGTGTATACAGACTGACATAAATCAGCTACTTCCTCCCTTATCACAGCAAAAAAGGTCTTGATTTTTCTTGTGTCTACATGCTGGGTGTTTTAATATGACACATCGTGAAATATGCATTTTAAACAGTGGGGGAAAAGGTCAACATGGTAAAGACTCAAAACATTATTTAGATATAATCCAAACGTGTCAGGTTTTTTTTATACATTTTTTTTTAAATGCCTCAATTTTTAAACATAATTTTTAATAAAGTGGTTTGCAAACCTGTGCTGTTGCTGATTTCTCCTTCGGCACATCTTATGCAGTCATAGCAGCACACAGGCTTTCCTTTCTGGAGAACCTTACGAGTTCCGGGGCGACATTTTTCACTGCAGACTGACACCGGCACCTTAAAAAAATAAAATAAAATAAGTAAAACATAGCAAATACTAAATTTTTTAAATTTAAACATAAATGTCAGTCAATAAAGCTCTTTACCTGCGGTGACCTCTGTGTCCAGGTTATGGACGTATTTTGAAAGTTTAGCTGTGCGCCTGCAGGAAATGACGCATCATAAACACCAACCTTCACAAAGCTCACAGTGCCATTTTCTCTCGGCTGCCAGTTTATAATTTCGTACTTTGCAGCTGGATCTCCGTTCTCGTTAAAGTAAACCTCGTCCCCTTCTTTTGTCCTGAAGCGAATCTTTTGGATGTGCTGCAGAATCTAGGACAGAGGCATTCATTTAAACCTTTACGTAGTTTTACAAGGCATCCCTTCAGTCTAGCTGGTGCTCACCGTGTACGGATCAAGCTGCACATTGTTGTTGCACGTTTTGTTACAGCTCAGGACACTGTGCAGAGCGTGAGCCACTGCATACACTCCCTTATAGACGTTGTTAAGAATAGGCATGAGGGACATGTCAGTGAAGCTGTTCTCCACTCCCGTCAGATCCTCATTTCCTGTACACTCTTTCTGAAATTCTGTCAGCTGTTTCTTCTTGAACTTACATTGAAATAATGCCTCCCAGAACTTCGTGAACAGCTCATTATTTGACGACATGAGTGGTCTCACGTCCAGGATGAACTCTCTAAGACCGCTGACTTGCGCTTTGGGGATGGAAAGACCGATCGCTCCGTCCAGGATGTGTTTTTTATCCATCGCTGCAATTTGCGAATCAAATACCCAGGACTCACTGCCGACCCACTGATACCCTGTCAGGTTGTGGTCAGACAACTCATGTATGAGTACTTCCATATCTCTGTGCGACAGAAAAGCGACGATCGCTTTTGCAGTTGACTCCTTCACCGTTTTGATGATCTTTTGTATTTTCTCTATGGGATCCGTTCTGAAGAAAGAAACTGAATACTCCAGGCAGACGCCCAGCTGCTCTGCAGTTTCTGTGAACGTCGCCATGCCGTTGTTGCCGTAGTCGTCGTTGGTTCTGACGGCTCCGACCCAAGTCCAGCCGAAATGTTTGACCAGATGAGCCAGAGCTCTGCTCTGGAAGTAGTCACTGGGTACGGTTCTTAGAAAGGATGGATACTTGGTTTTATCACTGAGACAGGCACATGTGGCAAAGTGGCTGATCTATGAGAAAATGTTTTGTGTAAGAATAAAGTCACCATCCACAAGGTCACATTATCTCTGAAACATTCAGAAAAATAAGCATATCATAGTCGTCTGTGGTCCCCCTCACCTGTGGTATATGGAAAGCTCCAATGACGGTGGCCAGTGCGGTGCTGGGAGAGGACGAGGTTTCCCCCATCACGGCCTGGACCTGCACGGGTCTGGAGCATCGACCCCCAGAGGCCACAGACACACTCTCATCGCCGTCGTTCAGCGCCAGAGCAACCTTTATGCTTCTGGTAATGGCGCCACAAGTGTCGTAGATTTTGTAGCCCAGAGAAATCCCAGGAAGCAAGTCTGTGCTGTTGTTCACTTCCTCGATGGCAAAAAGCATGGCCTGAGCAAACTGGAACTCTCTGAAATTTAAACTTTTTTTCAGAAGCGGGGAAGCAAAATAAATAAATAAATAAATAAAAAGTTACAGCATGAAACCCAAACAAAGCAACACCTGAGAGCATTCTGTTGGTTTGTAGTACAGATAATTTATCGCTTACTAATTTACCTGATGCATTCCAGTGGTGGTGGTTTTTGTGTGTAATTATTTTCTATGCTCTTCCAGCTGCTGTGAAAATAGAATACACCCCCCAGAATAATGTCCCCGTCTCTGGACAGCTGCGGGATTTCAGGGTCTCCAATCTGCCTGCAGAGCGGCTCCTGTGTTAGAGAGAAAGACACCCACAGAAAGAGCTGCAGAAGAGCAAAACTCTGCTCTGGCCACCTTTGCGTGGACATCGTCATATCCGAATAATCCAAATCTCTGGGTGCCATCCAATGAGAAGCTATGGAAGTGACACGCTTGAACCGGCATTTATAAATGTAGGGGCAGGTGATGAATAATCATAAGTTTAATTTAATTTCTGTGGGACTAACAGATGGGGGAAGGGAGGAGGGTTGAGATGCTGAGCTCTCATCTTGATTTTGTATTATTTTATTTGTGTATGTAAATCTGCTGCATTAAAAAAAAACACACACATTTTGGACAGTACAGGTCTGGCTGGTAGGACCTGAGAAAATGGTCATGATAACTTTCCTAACATCAGCAAAATATTAACACATTTTGTACACTTTTAGTTATGCCTTACTAATATTTCAATAAATGCAACTATGTTTCTTTTTTTTAAGCACTTAACATCTACATCTGAAATTTTGCCAACTTTAGTCGAAGCAGCATTTGCTTTAATAAATAAATAAATAAATAAAAATACTGCACTTGGAGTGTTTTTAACAAAGCCACTATTAAAATTGTAGTTTTAACAGGACAAGACAAACTAAGATTGAATAAAAATTTGCTGGAACTTGATTGAATTAAATAGTGGATTATATGAGCAAAAAAAAAAATCTTATAATATAGATAATATAGATAATTAAACTGATCTAGATATCTGCTGACATCATCGTGAACACGATGATGTCAGTGTGCTAGTTGGATCGTATCATGATCTGTTGCCCTTTAAACGTTATTCCTCACAATTATCCATAGATGCACAAGAACCAGTTTAAAAACCAGAAATTTGGTTTAGGATGTTCAGATGATAAACTTTGGACGTGAAATGATGTAACTTCCAACTCGTTTGAACTTGGTTAGTTTCTCTTGCACATCAATATCAACAAAGGGAAACCTTGTAATTATTAATTGTATTATTTTTTTTTATTATCATCTATTTTTTTAACTTGCAGTTTACTTAAATAAGAAGAAAATAACGTGAAGCCGCAGACATTTACCTTGAGAGGAATGTTAATACATTTTGTAGGATTCTGGCAAACCGTTTTTTGATTACCCAGATAAGGAGAAGATGGACCCAGATTGTGTTTGGGTTCATGGAGGCCTACATGCTGCGTACATAACGGTACGGTCAGGTAGAGGAAGAAACACTTTGAGAATCTCTTCATTCTCAGCTGTTGACTCAGGCCGACTGATACACTGAGCCGCTGCACCTTCACATCTCAGAGCTTGGAGTTATTTGACCTTCTTCATTTGGAGATTTTCCTAAAGTGCCACATGGCAGATACAGAGTTTGCTAGCTTATTCTAGAAAGTCCTTGGGATCTTCTAGAATGAGCTGGAGGGTGTTGATGGAGAGACTGGTTTCCATCTGGATCTGCTGTCATTGCAAACTGATCTCTGATAAGTGGGAAACACTGAATAAATGTATTAAAGAGGGATCATATAGCATCACTATTCATTCAATTTTTCTTACACAACAGAACAGCCACATGAATTTAAGAAAAGCTTTTATTTTTTATATTATTATATAAGTTAGAGCCTATACTTATATTAAGACTTTGTTGATGATAGAAGGCTAAATATACACACATTTACATTGTTACAAAGATTTACTCTTCAGAACGTCTTTGGTGGCCCTTTCCCCATCATGTGCTTTTTTGTATTTTTCTCTGGTTTCAGTAACATGATATAACATTTTGGGATAAAAATGCAAATTAACAGCCCAAAAGTGGAGGCGAGGATAGCAAAGATTTCTACAGCGACACTGAAATTTCCAGGAGAGCTGACGTACGCTGGGATGAAAGTGATCCACACAGCGCAGAATATCAACATGCTGAAGGTGATGAATTTAGCTTCGTTAAAATTATCAGGCAGTTTCCGAGCTAAAAAAGCAAAAATAAAACACAAGACAGCAAGAAGTCCTATGTAACCGAGAACGGACCAGAAACCCAGAGCAGACCCCAGGGCGCACTCCAGGATGATTTTTTCTTTGAATTCCTCAAAATTCTTAGATGGAAACGGAGGAGAGATGCTTAACCAGAGGATGCAGATGATCACTTGTACAATAGTGAAGCCCAAAACGCTCAGTCTCTGCTGTGTAGCTCCAAACCATTTCATCATGCTACTCCCAGGAAGTGTGGCTTTGAACGCCATTAAAACCACCATGGTTTTCCCCAGAACACAGGAGAGGCAGAGCACGAAGGTGATGCCAAAGGCCGTGTGCCGCAGCATGCAGGACCACTTGGAGGGCTGACCGATGAACGTCAGAGAGCAGAGGAAACACAGAGTCAGAGAGAAGAGCAGCAGGAAGCTCAGCTCAGAGTTGTTGGCTCTGACAAGAGGAGTTGTTCTGTTTCTGTAGAAAATGATTGTCACAATGGCTGTTACACATGTCCCAAATAAGGCCGCAGTGGTGAGGAGTATACCCATAATTTCATTGTATGATAAAAATACAGCTTCCTTCTTTACACAGGCATCTCTTCTCTCATTTGACCAGGATTCAGGGGGGCATCTCACACAGGTGACAGCATCTGCAAAACATGGCATTAGTCTCAGAGATATCCATATATATATATATATATATATATATGGATGCCAAAATTGATCAGATTAGTGAAAGGAAGAAGCGATGAGAAACTTGTTTTTCTAAAGTGCCTTAATCCTGAAAGTCTGGAGAACTGGGGAAGCATAAAAAAAATTTACTTTGCAAACAATTTAGTGTCATAAAAAATACACATTTCTATCAAGTAAACTCTAAAAACATTTTCTACCAACAGATGTTTTGCAATTTGTTGCAAAAAATCCAAAGAGCAATTTGTATGACATTCAAAACATTCCTTGATGACAAAATGTTTACATCTGTCTTGTAATCTTTGCTTGCAAATGTTTCTGCGTTTGTCATGTTCTAATTCAAGCCTGCAGCCTGCGCCTCCTAAATGCCACATCGCCTTGAAGCGATAGTTGTTTTCTGTTGAGGCTGCTTAAATAGGCCAAACTGAACCGAATTGAATAGGTTCAAATTAAACTGAGCCTGGCATATCAACACAAACCCACACTTTTGAGAATAATGTAAAAAGGAAAAAAAAACAACTTTTAAGCAGCATTTCAGCAGAAACTATTCAGATTCAGATTCAAATTTATTTGTGTCCCAAACAGACAATTGATGTTACAGAAAGAGTAAAAACTAACAAACTGTGACAAAAAAAAAGTCTGATATTGTGTTAAAATGTTCTAAACCTGTAATGTTGCTCATTTCTCCTTCTGCACATCCTATACAGTCGTGGCAGCAGACGGGTTTTCCTTTCTGGAGAACCTTGCGGGTTCCTGGGGGACACTTCTCACTGCACACCGACACAGGGACCTGCAGAAGCAAAAGATTCACTGATTCATTTTCCAAAAACTTCAAAATAACAATAACAAATATTTATTCTGTCAGTTACAAACATGCATTACCATTTACAGTTTTTGTACCTGTTTTGAGCCCTGTGACCACAGTATTGACCTGTTGTGCAGTTTTAGCTGTTCATCAAATGGTAATGACGCATCATAAACACCAACTGTGATAAAGTCCACGATGCCATTTTCTCTTGGCTGCCAGTTTATAACTTCATACTTTGCAGCTGGATCTCCGTTCTCGTTAAAGAAAACCTCTTCTCCTTCCTTTGTCTTGAAGTGAATCTTTTGAATGTGCTGCAAAATCTAAGGAATTTTTTTTTTCATTGCATAACTCAAAGGATAACATGCACACTCTTTAATACACTTCTCTGCATTCTTTCTCTTTGCTTTTTCTGATGCATATACATGGAAAAACCCAGACATTATACATGCTCACCGTCAATGGGTCGAGCTGCACGTTCTTGTTGCAGGTTTCATCACATCCGAGAATTTCATGCAGAGCGTGAGCCACTGCATACACTCCCTTATACACATTGTTAAAAATGGGCATGAGGGACATGTCAGTGAAGCTGTTCTCCACTCCGGTCAGATCCTCCTGTCCAGTACATTCTCTGTAATTTTCATCCGATTTCTCCTGCTTGAACTTGCAGCTAAACAACGTCTCCCAGAACTCTTTGTACAAGTCGTTATTTAAAGATCTGAGTGGCCTCACGTCCAGTATGAACTCTCTGAGACCACTCACGTGTGTATTGGGGATGGAAACGCCGATCGCTCCGTCCAGGACGTGATTCTTATCCACTACCGCAATTTGAGAATCAGAGATCCAGGACTCACTTCCCACCCACTGGTACCCGGTCAGGTTATAGTTGGACATCTCGTGTATCAGCACGTCCATGTCCAAGTGTGATACAAAAGCAACAATCACTTTGGAGGTCGACGCCTGTATTGTTTCTATCACCTTTTGTATTTTCTCTATGGGATCCGTTCTGAAGAAAGAAACTGAATACTCCAGGCAGACGCCCAGCTGCTCTGCAGTTTCTGTGAACGTCGCCATGCCGTTGTTGCCGTAGTCGTCGTTGGTTCTGACGGCTCCGACCCAAGTCCAGCCGAAATGTTTGACCAGTTGGGCGAGGGCTCTGCTCTGGTAGTAGTCACTGGGTATTGTTCTGAGAAACGACGGATACTTGGTTTTATCACTGAGACAGGCACATGTGGCAAAGTGGCTGATCTAAAAGAAAACATATATGTATCCAGACAATGAGATAAATTGTAAGCACACAAAGGTATGTTCCACTTTTACTAAAATTTGTACAATATTTTAGAAAAAAAAAAACTATTTAGATTTAACAGCTCTATTTACCAGTGGTATGTGAAACGGTCCAATGAGAGTACCTATTGCAGTGCTGGGAGATGAAGAGGTTTCCCCCACTATAGCCTGAACTTGTACTGGTTTGGTACACGGAGTGTCAGAGTTTGAAGATGTATTCCCATTCTCATTGTTCAAAGCCAGAGCAACTTTTATGGTTTTGGGAATTGAACCACATGTGTCGTAGATGTTATAGCCCAGAGAAACGCCCGGCAGCAGGTCTGTACTGTTGTTTATTTCCTCAATGGCAAAGAGCATGGTCTGCGCAAACTGGAACTCTCTGAAATTTAAGCTGGATTTAAGATTAACTAAAGGTCGGCATGTCAACTGGTAAAACAACGATAAGCTGTAATCAAATGCTTCTGGTCATAGTTACCTGATGCACTGCAGAGCCAAAGGCTTTTGTGTGTACATGTCCTCTCTGTTCTTCCAACTGCTGTGGAAGTAGAAGATCCCACCCAACACAATGTCCCCGTCCTGGGACAGCTGAGCGATCTCAGGGTCTCCTATCTGCACGCATGTCGGCTCCTCCGTCTGTGAGAAAGACACCAGGACAACGAGTTGCCAAAGTGCACATCCCAGCTCAGGCCAGCCCTGCATGGATCTCATGTTTTCTGAAATGACCAAATCACTGGGTGGTGTTTCGTAAACCATAATGTAAACTAACACTCTGACAGCCTCTTATGAATGGATCTGCATATAAATGATAAACAGTGACATGGCATCTCTGTGGGACTACAAAAAGGGGAGGGACTTGATGACCAGCTATTATTGTGCTTGAAGTATGATTTATATTTGTATTATGATTCATGTCTTGACATCTTCCCTTCAAGTTTGTTTAATTTATATTCAAATACATTTTTCTTGGTATGTATTCTTATGAAAGTTGAGGCTTTTGGCAAACTTTTTTCACTGCAGTACAAAAATGAATTCAATGTGGCACAGATCCGGTGAAATTTCAGACTCTGGAAAAGGCATAAATTCCAGTATCCACATACAATTCATGCAGCCATGCATGCAAAAGTCATTACTTCTGGAAATGCAAGTCATTCATAAAATATCGAGACAAATATAGATTATTTCCTAATTTATCTCTTGCTCTGCAGCTGAAATTATGAAAGATGCAAAACTTTATCATGCGAATTACACTAACACAACAGACACATTATATTTCAATTTGTAAAAGTGTTTTCATCCACAGATACATGAAGCACTTAAATAATCAATCAAGTTTACTTTCAGCAACAGGGCAGTTCAAAGAGCTTCACACACAACAACAACAAAAAAAATCATTAAAAAAACACACCATACATTCAACAGTCAAGAAACCAGTAACAAACATTACAGTCTGAGTGCCATCATCAAAATCATCAATACACATCACATATGTTGGTCAATGTTACATTTATCATGGTTAGAAAAGTAACTCTAAACAAGTGGGTTTTTAGTCTAGATTTAAAATAATTCAATGTTTTGGCTGTTTTGCAGTTTTCTGGAAGCTTGTTCCAGATATGTGGTGTATAGAAGCTTCTCCATGTTTGGTTCTGGTTCTGGGGAAGCAGAGATCAGAACCAGAAGGGCTGAGGGGTCTGGAAGGTCGATACAACAGCAGCAGACATATAATGTATTAGTCATTTATAAACTAATACAAATATTTTAAAGTCTGTTCTCTGAACTACAGAGAGTCGGTATAAAGACGTTAAAACTGAGGCGATGTCCTCCATCTTCCTGGTTTTAGTGAGAACAGAAGCAGCAGCGTTCTGGATCAGCTGCAAGTGGAAGGTATCATTTTATGCAGACCTGTGAAGATACTGTTGCTGTAATTAATGCCACTAAAGATAAACACGTGTATGAGTTTCTCTAGATCTTCCTGGGAGATTAGTTCTTAATCCTTGAAATGTTCTTCAGGTGGTAGAAGGCCAACTTTGTAACTGTCTTTATGTGGCTCCGAAGGTTCAGTTCTGAGTTCATCATCTGAACTCGGACCCGAGTTCTGCTGGTGATTTCAGGTCTGATCGCTGGTTTCTAGCTGTAATAACTGAAACAGTGTGTTGACTCTATAGCGCTCCTCTTTAGGTCCAAAGATGTTTTTGTTCATCCGGAGAAAGTTTTGCCACATCCACACATTTATCTGTCCTAAGCATCTTGAATGGGTTCTGAGTCACCTGGTGACATCATAATGTAGAGCTGTGTGTCATCTGTGTAGTTATGGTAGCTAATCTTACTAAGAAGTTTTAAATTTGACTATGCCTTTGAAGAGATACAACAAATTATGCTGATAACATTTTTTTTTTTTAAAGATCCAGGTTTAGAGCTGCTATGTACAGATATGTTTTAAA
>NW_015113731.1:39366-54639 GCF_001443285.1 Poecilia latipinna
TACAAGTCGTTATTTAAAGATCTGAGTGGCCTCACGTCCAGTATGAACTCTCTGAGACCGCTCACGTGAGCTTTAGCGATGGAAACGCCGATCGCTCCGTCCAGGATGTGATTCTTATCCACTGCTGCAAACTGAGAATCAGAGATCCAGCCTTCACTTCCCACCCACTGGAACCCGGTCATGTTGTGGTTTGACAACTCATGTATCAGCACGTCCATGTCCAAGTGTGCGACGAAGGCGATAATCACCTTTGAGGTGGACGTCTTTATAGTGTTAATCACCTTTTGCATTTTTTCTGCTGAATCTGTTCTGAAGAAAGAAACTGAATACTCCAAGCAGATGCCCAGCTGCTCTGCAGTCTCTGTGAATGCAGCGATGCCATTATTGCCATAATCATCATCGCTTCTGACGGCTCCGACCCAAGTCCAGCCGAAATGTTTGACCAGATGAGCCAGAGCTCTGCTCTGGTAGTAGTCACTGGGTACGGTTCGGAGAAAGGATGGATACTTGGTTTTATCACTGAGACAGGCACATGTGGCAAAGTGGCTGATCTAAAAACAGACAAAATAAAGATCATAGTAATATTTCTATCTTAAATATCATTTTAATTGTGCAAGTTTAACATACCAGTGGTATGTGAAACGGTCCAATTAGAGTCGATATTGCAGTGCTGGGAGAGGAAGAGGTTTCCCCCACTATCGCCTGAACTTGAACAGGTTTGGTACACGGAGTGTCAGAGTTTGAAGACACGCTTTCATTGCGATTGTTCAAGGCAAGCGCAACTTTGATGCTTCTGGGAATGGAACCACAAGTGTCATATATGCTGTATCCAAGAGAAACACCGGGCAGTAGGTCCGTTCTATTATTTATCTCCTCAATGGCAAAGAGCATGGTCTGGGCAAACTGGACTTCTCTGAAATTTATACTTGATTCAAACGACAATAAGAGGTAATTGTCTTTTTTTTTTTCTGTTGTAGTGATAGTAGTATTGCACATGAAGCATCCACTTACATGATAGCAGAAAACAAAGGTAAGCTGTAAACAGAATTTATAAGATATAATTTACCTGATGCATTGCAGTGGCAACGGCTTCTGTTCATAGGTGTTCTCTATGTTCTTCCAGCTGCTGTGAAAGTAGAAGATTCCCCCCAGTTTTATGTCGCCATCCCTGTGCAGCTGAGGGATCTCAGTCTCTCCTAGCTGCCTACATGATGGCTCCTGAGTCTGAGAGAAAGACACAGATAACAGCAGCTGTAAAAGCACACATCCCAACTCAGGCCAGCTGTGCATGGACGTCATGTCTGCAGAAGCCAAGTCACCAAGCAGCATTTCAGAAACCGCCGGGCAAACTAATACTTGGAAAAGGTATTTTATGAATTCTGGATCAGCTCATATATGAGGGACAGCGACATTTTATCTCCGTGGGACTACAAGGCGGAGAAAGGGGAGGAGGAATGTTAACGGGTCTGGGTTCTCAGATGGAATACATGTAATTAGGGAAGACAGTTTTTCTTCTGAAAATGTATTCATGACGGATGTCATTTTAATCCTGCAAAGTTTAAAATAATGTATTAACTAACCAACATTTTCACAAAAGTTTGTTGTTTCCAAATTCAATAATAGTAAAAGTCATAAAAAATCTTTTGTAGGTGTAGGGACATAGTTGTCTCTACGTCATAGAAAACCATCTGGTCACTTTTGTTTTGGAATATCACTCATCACACAGTGCGTTTTTTTTTTTTTCTTTTAGGTTTTTGTGTTTGCTTCTCATCATGTTGTGCATAACCTCTTCATATCCTCAAACAGCCTTATTGCTAGCTTGAAAAAATGGATGTGGGAATGACGTTGGTATTGCTGCCAATTTTGTTGGAAGGGTTTAATTTTAAGCAAAACTTTTAAGGGACTCAGTTACGGCACCGTGATTTTGCAAAAGAAGTTAACTTTACAGGGATTTTTTTTTTCTTTTTTAGCAATCCAGTCACATTCTCCCAATTATTACTTTAAACAGCCTGTTCCTTTTCAGATAAACTCCAAGTGCTGCTGCTTTGGGTCTTCAGCTCCAGTCCTCGAGGACCAGCGTCCTGAAACTTTTAGATGTGTCTTTGCTTCAACACACCTGAGTGAAATAATCAGATCATTAGCAGGAACTTGGAGACCTTGACTGCGTCCACTGAGGCCTTTCAGCCATTTGATTCAGATGTTGGACCAGAGACACTTCAGGACACAGTTGAAGAAATCGGCTTGTTATTAATTCATGGCTCTCTCCTGAACACGGGGACAATGTTTCGCTTTATCTAAGCACCTAGCCATATGAATGATGAATGGACTTAATCTACATGGCATTGTTCAAGTGAGATCATCCAATTAAACTGCTTTACCCAAGAGCCACATTCACCTAATTGCACTTACAAACGTGAGCAACAAAATGCTGATTGGTTGGAGCCTTCGGGTTTAGTGAATTTCCCAGGTTCACATTGACATGTGGCAGGATGAAGATGGAACTGAATGTACAAACTTTGTATTGCGAGAAGACTTCCAACTGAGCTTCAGGTGACCACACGTCCCCCATCGTCCAGCCTGAGTTTAACACAAAAGTTAAAGCCTCCAGCTGGACTCCAGGTAGCTGTGGTGGCTATCAAAGCCACCATGTTCCAGAGCCTGTCTGCAACAAGGTCCTTGACTTGTCTTGTAGTTGTCGTCTAGTATGTTTTTGTTTTTTTTTAACAAATCACTCTCTGCTATTGTTATAATAATGTTAACATACTGAATTTTGTACGGCATGAATAAATATGAGGTCTCTCAGCTCTCGCTTTGACCTGGGCATAAAGAAATAACTTCTATCAGGAGCCCGAGAGGCTAACGGAGAACAACCAGCAGTCAAAACAGCGTGAGCGGGAAATAAAATGAAAACTAGTTTCCTTTTTGATCAACATTAAAACCAATTAACCTTCAGCATCCATGAAAAACTGAATGGCAGTAGCTCAGGAAGCAGGAGTTTGCTCTGTCACTGGTGATTTGAACTTTGGCTGCGCTCAGGTCATCGTGTCCTTGGGCAAGGCACTTCACTCACCTCGCCTGCTGCTGGCGGTCAGAGAGTCTGGTGGTGGTGACTGTATGACAGCTTTCTCTCAGTCTGCCCCAGGGCAGCTGTGGCTATATATGTGTGTGTGTGTGTGTGTAGGTGTGTTTGTGTGTGTGTGCTGTGACACAAAAAGCCACACTACAAGTTTCTGCTTTACTTTAGTCAAGCTTTTATTAGCGACAAGACAAGCTGGGATACCTGTTAATGCATAGAAATGGTAAAAACTTGATCATTTTTTCATTTAGTCTCTTGCATATCAACATGCTGTGTTCATTTTTTTCTTATCTAGCACCAGAGTAACATTTTCATCAGAGAGAGAAATCCAGCGAGATTTGTAGAGTTACATACTATATACTACTATAATTTATACAATGTATTTCTCAACTTATTACTTTTGTTTAAAGAGACAGAAACAGAAGTGCCGATAAAATTGTTAACACGTACAATTGTTAAACTCAGATTGACTTTTCTGGTTGGAGTTTCAAATTCACAGGCGTAATAAATACTGCCGATTCTTAATGTACGAGGGCACACCGTTAGTTTGAACAGTTTTAACATCAATGTTTTAACAATTGTATGATTTTGTTTTTACTTTTTCTAGTTGAAACACACATCTTAAAGGGCTTTCAGGGTGCCTTTATTCATCAAATGTTTCTTTGTATTGTTTTGGGGTTTAAATAAAATGATGTAACACTTAGGCAAAAAAATACAGAGCAGCATCCCATAACTTGAAGCCAGAATGGCAAATATCTCCACGGCCACACTGAATTTCCCAGGAGAGCTGACATAAGCTGGGATGAAAGTGACCCACACGGCACAGAATATCAGCATGCTGAAAGTGATAAACCTAGCTTCATTGAAATTGTCAGGAAGCTTTCTGGCTAAGAAGGCCAATCCAAAGCACAACATGGCTAAAACCCCGATATACCCCAATACGGCCCAGAAGCCCAGAGGTGATCCAAGTGCACACTCCAGTATGATCTTCTCACTGTAATATTGAGTGGCTTTGAATGGATGGGGAGGGCTGACTGTTAGCCATATTATACAAATCAAAACCTGAACAAGTGTGAGAGCTAAGACACTGAGTCTCTGCTGTGGAGGGCCAAACCATTTTGTCACTTTGCTGCCAGGAACGGTAGCCCGAAAGGCCAACAGAACCACCGTTGTTTTCCCCAGAATGCAGGACACACAGAGGACAAAGGTGATGCCAAACGCTGTGTGGCGCAGCATGCAGGACCAATCGGAGGGCCGGCCGATGAAGGTCAGAGAACACAGAAAGCACAAACCCAAGGAGAACAGCAGGAGAAAGCTCAGCTCAGAGTTGTTGGCTCGGACAATGGCCGTGTGTCTTTGGCAGAAAAATATCAGGCTTACAGCCACTGTTGAGATTGCACCAAGGAGGGACAAGGTGACCAACGTTATACCCATTAGCTCTGTGAAGGTGAGGAACTCAACCGATTTTAAGTGACATTGGTTCCTCTCTTCACTGGACTTGTACTCATCAGGGCATTTTTCACATTTCACAGCATCTGAAAGGATAAACACGTTTAAGCTGTACAGAGAACACATCTTCAGGTACACCAGTAAAGTGCTGGCAGCGATTTTACCCAGCAGAAACACAATGAGCACCAGGGTAAAGGCTACAAATCCCGCCGCCTCACTTGTGCCATTGCTGAACTCCCCCTCAGCACAGACGATGCAGTCAAAGCAGCAGACGGGTTTGCCTTTAATGAACGCCCGGCGAGTGCCAGGCAAACAGGTGCCGCTGCAGATGGACGTCGGTACCTGATCCGCAGAGACGATATTTAAAGCTGAAACGGTGTAAAAACAAACCACGCATTGAGCAGAGAATCTAAATTGACTCACATCGTGACTTTCTCCTGCCCAGATGGCTCTCACTCCAGCTTCCATCTCAAATTGCCGACCTTCAGATCTGGAGGCATCATAATAACCGATAGTTTCAAACTGTATGTACCCTGTCTCATCCCGTTGCCAGTTTACCAGTGCGTAACGTGCGACGGGGTCACCGAACTCGTCGAAGAAAACATTTTCACCAGTTTTACTGGTGAAGTTCACCTGCGTTAGGTAGTGCAACACCTGCAGGGGGGGGAAGTGAGTTTCTCATGATTACCACATCATTGCTGTTTGGATTCGAGCACATTGTTGTTTTTGTTCATGTTTACCTGCCATGGTTGAAATTTCTGCCTGTCAGCACAAGCATTGTTCTCAAAGGGCCCGTCTCCATCTTTGCAATTAAACACCATGCTCAAAGCATGAGCAACAGCGTATGTGGCTTTGTAGACATTATTCAACAGGCTGGCATCTGAAACATCAGTAAATCGCGTCTTCACATCCCACAGGCTCTCTGCGCCGCTGCAGGCTGTAACACGATCCTGCGGGTAAATCCCTGGTTTTGTTGACAGGGTGCAGTCAAAGAGCGTTTCCCACAACTCAACGAGTCCCTGATTTCCCGGTGCGGTGGACGGTCTGCTGTTGGTGAGGAACTCCTGCAGCCCAGGGATGTGAGCGTTGAGCGCTGCAAAGCCCACGGCCCCCTGAACCACGGCGTAGTTCGCCGGAGAGGCAAAGTAACGATACGTGATCCAGCCTTCGCTTCCCACCCACTGCAGGCCTGTCACGTTCTGGGCGTGAAGCTCTTTCATGAGTACATCAAGATCTGTTGCATCTGCAAAAGCAACTATGACCTTTGAGGTGGATTTTCTGATAATGTCCACGACTTGTAGGAATGACTTCCTGGGGTCGGTTCGGTAGATGGCGACTGAATACTCGACACACACGCCTTCCTTTGTTGCTGCTTCCAAGAAGCTGGCCATGCCACCATTTCCATAGTCGTTGTTAGTTCGGATCGCTCCCACCCAAGTCCAGCCAAAGTGTTTCACAAGCTTTGCCAGCGCTTTGCTCTGATGAATGTCACTTGGTATGGTTCGAAAGAAGGATGGGTAGATCCTCCTGTCGCTGAGACATGCGCAAGTGGCCGAATGACTGATCTGAAAAGAAAAGTAGAAAATTTAAATCGCATCATTCCTTCCAGTGAGTCAGAATGCATGAGTGCCACTCACCACAGGCACCCTGAAGGGACCCAGCGTACGTGCTATGCCTATCGTAGAGGTGGAAGTTGTGTCCCCAATGACGGCATACACGCTGGAGAGGTTGTTGCACAACCCTTCTCTGTCTTCGTATGGATTCATGAGATTCAGCGATGACCTGATAGACAGAGGTATGCTTGGGCAGGAGTCAAAGATCCTATAACCGAGTGTCACATCTGGCAGCAGTTCAGTGCTATTGTTAATCTCATCTATCGCAAACATCATGGTGTACGCATACTGAAGCTCACCTATTTCCAGCCTGTAAAAAAATAAAAAAGACATAAAAATTACATGATGACAAAAGATTCATCCTTAACCTATTACTGTCTTACCCTTTACACTGGATTGCTCCCGGGTTGATTGTGAGCTCTGGACTGACTGTGACCGGGTTCTGGTGGAAGGAGAAAATGCCTCCGATGATGATATCTCCCTCCTTAGAAAACTGAGACAGTTCTTTTGTCCCGTATATTTGACATGAAGGGTTTTCCCCTCTTACATCCACAAGACAGAAAAGTAACAGGCCCACAATAAGCAGCATCATTCCTCACCTAAGTACTTAGCACACAAGTCCTAAGTGACAGGAAAGGTATAGTCTGACTGTTTTATAGGAACACATCAAACCCCAGCAGGGCTGATTCTGAATATTTTCATCGTCCCCACCAATCACGTTGCTTGTTTTGTCCCTGATAGGGAAGCAGACCGTTAAGTCCTGCATGCTCTCCTGTAAATGTTTCTTTAAATTGTTTTTTATCATAAAAACATACTTTTAACGACACAACAGAATGCTTGACTACATTCTTACGAAAATGTTGCCAATGATTTTCAGAGGCCACAATTTCTCTCATTCATTTTTCTGTGGTTTCTGCAGAAAAACTGCATTTTTTTAGGCAACATAAACTGCTAAAATATCTCACCTGATCACTGTTTAACTGCATTTTTTTTTATTATATTATATATTTTCCTGGACACAGACATGTAGTCTTTAATAATTCATCTGTGTTAAATGCTAGGATTGTTTTTTGCAGTTAACTGAAGAAACAATTATACGTTCACTCAGTTTTATTATAACATTTTTGTCTTTTTTATTATGATTCTTTCTTGACACTTTGCTTTGGATGACTTAAAATTTTAGGATTACTTTTCTAGCTCCTCTCTTCCAGACAGCTGGGGATGTCAGAGGAAATGTCATTGTTAAAGGTGATAAAGAAGAAGTAGACGTTTAAGACTGCAAGACATCACAATAAAACAAAGAGTGTTTTTTTTTCTTTTTTTTTTTTTTTCTTTAAAACTTCTCCACCTGACGCAGAAGTTTTGCTTGGATTGAGACATTTTTAATTCTTTGGTCAAGATTTCTGCTATAAACTGGGATCGGAAAAGGATATTTCAACCCCATAGATGTGTCTTATGCCGTTCAGTGATGGAGACGAGAGCTGCAAAAGGACCACAGAGATGCTGTTCTTCTTTTTACGACTTTTTAATAAGTAAAGCAAAGAGTTTACACCCTGGAATAGGCACTGCAGATCAAAGGACCCAATAACACGGAAACTGTCAAGCCCAGACAAAACTCTATTTGCAAATAAAATGTTTCAATTAATCTGCACTTAGTGTTGTGAAATTATCAAACTGATTTCCTGCCTCCATTCGGTTTCACTGTAATTTGTATAAACTTTTGATTAACTTTTTTCCGATTAGATGTTTGTTGCCGTTTACCTTACTTTACTGTTTCAACCTACGCCTTTTATAATATCAAGTGCTGTAATAAAAAAGTACAATCCCTGGGATTGGTAATCAGCGTCACATATTTTGTCATTATTGAGGCTGCTCAGTGTAGATATAGTACCACCAGATAAATCAACAAGTAATGATTAAACTAATGGTGGTGAATGGATTTTTCTCTTTGAGATAAATAACTAGTGAAAACTAAACACAAAGAACAAAAGAAATTATGAAAGCATTCAGAAACTAATAACAGCTAAAATGTGGACTATATTATCACTGCACTTTGTTTTTCCTAAATCTTGTCTCTTCCCATCAAATGTTTTTTAGTATTCCTCTCAGGTTTCAGTAGTAAAATATAACACTTTGGTGCAAAAATACAAAAAAGCAAACCAAAGCTTGAGGCTAGAATTGCAAATATCTCCACAGCTACAGTAAACTTTCCAGGAGAGCTGACATAAGCTGGGATGAATGTGAGCCAGACGGCACAGAATATCAGCATGCTGAAGGTTATGAATTTAGCTTCGTTAAAGTTATCAGGTAACTTCCGGCCTAAAAAAGCAAACATAAAGCACAGCAGGGCCAGAAATCCTAAATATGCCATCACAAGCCAAAACGCCACAGGTGAACCAAGGAAACACTCTAGAATAATCTTTTCACTGGCGTAAACTGTATTCTTGTGTGGAAACGGCGGAGCAAAAGCTAACCATACCACACAAATAAACACTTGGATTAAAGTACACCCAATGACGCTCGTTCTCTGAAGCGGAGCTGAACACTGAGGAAACGTGTTTGCTGGTCTTTTAGCTTTGAAGGCCATCACCACGGCGATCGTTTTAGCAAGAATACACGAGATGCACAGAGCAAAGGCTACGCCAAAACCCGTGTGACGCAGCATGCAGGACCACTCAGTGGGCTGGCCGATGAAGGCCAGAGAGCAGAGGAAACACAGAGTCAGGGAGAAGAGCAGCAGGAAGCTCAGCTCTGAATTACTGGCTTTGACGGGCGGCGTGTGCCGAAACCGGTAAAACACACACAAGACCACGAGCGTTAAACTGGCTCCGCACAGCGAGAAGGCAGTGAGGAGGGCCCCCATGGTCTCTCCATATGACAGGAACTCAATCACCTTTGGGACACATTTGCTGTGGTCGACATTCGACCAGTACTCCGACGGACACTGTGAGCACTCTGCAGAATCTGATCAGGAAAAATAAAAACCGGAATGGGTTCGGTGCATTCACAATATGAATAAGGAGAAGAGTTTCACTCGTTTCACTCACTGCTCGTGTTGCTGATCTCTCCAGCAGCGCATGGGACACAGGAGAAGCAGCAGATGGGTTTGCCTTTAATGATTGCTTTCCGGAAACCTGGCAGGCAGTTCTCACTGCAGACAGACGGCGGCCTCTGAAACATCAGATCGATTCAGCAATCAGTTCCCAAAGATATAAGAGCTATGTAAATTAACAGATTTTAAATAAACTTTCTAAAAGTAACTACTTTTTATCTCATTGTACCATGTTACAATTGTTTCGTTTCACAAAGTTTAAAATTCAGAAATATTCATTTGTTTCTACCTCCACAGATTCTGCGGCCCAGGTGATGTTGACTCCATTCATGGTCAGCTGGTTTCCATCTGGATGAGAAGCGTCGTACTTTCCAACCGTTGTGAACACAACATCTCCTGCTGGGCTTCTCTGCCAGTTCACCAGCTCATAAATTGCTGCAGGGTCTCCGTTTTCATCAAAATACACGTTCTCTCCGGACTCAACAGTAAAATTAATGTCCTGGAGATACTTCACAACCTATCAATGTTAGAAAGAGGTTAATAAGCACAATTTTACATGTATTTTAGAACAACAGACATTTATTTTAAATATTACATGAATTTTTAACCTGTCTTGGCTCTGGCTGCTCTCTTAATTTGCAATTTTCACCACCTGGCTTACATTTCAACATGCTATGCAAGGCATGAGCAACAGCATACACGGCCTTGTACACGTTGTTGGATATCCTGAGCTCCGACACGTCTGTGAAAGCGTTGTCTACAACTCGAAGACTTTCGGAGCCGGAGCATAATTTTGTGCCAGGTGTACCGGACTGGAAACTGCATCCAAATGTTGTTTCCCAGAACTCCTTCAGCAAATTGCTCTCGGGTTCCTGACTTGGGTTCACCCGTAAAAGGAAATCTTGCAGGCCTGTGATTTTTGCCTTTCTTATCGCAAAGCCCAGCGACCCGCTTAGTATGCCAGAGTACCTTTTCTTAGCCAAATGAGCTGATGTGATCCAGGATTCACTGCCGACCCACTGCAACCCAGTCAGGTTTTGACTCAAAGCTTCCTCCAGCAGAACGTCCATCTCATCGTAAGCCAGGAACGCAACCAAAACAGCCGCTGTGCCCCTGCTGATCACTCTGACGACCCTCTCCACGTTCTCTCTGGAGCCAGTCCTGGAGATCGACTCAGAGTACTCGACGCAAATCCCCTCCTGACTCGCGGCTTCAATAAAAGTCGCCATCCCGTTGTTACCGTAGTCGTTATCGCTTCTGACTGCCCCGACCCACGTCCAGCCAAAGTGCCTCACCAGTTTGGCCAGCGCTCTGCTCTGATAGTAGTCACTGGGAATGGTTCTGAAAAAGGCGGGATACTCCTTTCTGTTACTGAGGCAAGCGCATGTTGCAAAGTGGCTGATCTATTGGAAAAGACAGTGACACAAAAACATGAGCGTGTTCAGAGATGCTTTCTCACTTGCGATATCGTTACATGCATTTGCTGGACCTGCGGATGTTGTGGAATGTGTGAAATCTAGTTTATTTCATAAGTTAATCATGAACTCTCTTGAGTTGAGTCAAGTTGAGTCCCACTGACTCTAAATAAACAGAAGCATTTACCACTGGTATGTGAAAAATCCCTGAAATTTGTAACATCACGATGGTCGTAGAAGACTCAGAGGTTCCAACTACGGCATGAACGGACGACTGGCCGGAGCAGTTTCTTTCAAAAGCCCTTCCCTCCCCGTTCATCAAGCCCATTCCTGAACGTGTCGTAGGCAACGTGGAGGCGCAGCTGTCGAATATCTTATAACCAAGTGAGACGTTAGGCAGTAGAGAGCTGCTGTTGTCGATTTCCTCAATGGCAAACACCATCGTTTGAGCAAAACGGAATTCCCTCAAGTTAATTCTGGGGGAAAAAAGACACGTTGAAGTTTATGCATTTCGTCAGAGTTCAAAGAGCTGGTTAAAACAAGAGCAGGAATCAGCACAGCAGTACCTGGAGCACATGAGAGGTTCTGGTGACTCAGTCCAGGAGAGTAAAAGCTTTGAGATTTGGCTGTGAAGGGAAAAAGCTCCTCCTATAACAACGTCTCCCTCCTTAGACATCAGAGGAAGCTCTCGGCTCCCCAGCATTTCACAGAAAGCTGTTTCATCTTGTGCAAATCCTACAGTAATAACTACAAACATCAGAATTATGCAGATGTTTTTCCACATGTTAAAAAAGAAAAAGGAAAAAGACAACCTAGAATCACTCTTTCTCTCCGACTCACTGAAATGTTGCTTCTCTATGAGGCTGTGCTTTATACCTCTGGAGGAGACGACGACGGCTAAAGTCCTCTAATCCAATCAGAGTGACGATGATGCAAGCAACTTTTAATTCATTTGGGATTTTTTTTAGCATTTATTATTTCTTCTACACTCAAATCTATAATGTAGAAACACAGCTTTTAATCATATTTCTAAATGTATTTTATATGTTGTCTTTCAAGATCTTTTAAAATCAATTCCTTTTGCACCATTTTTATTTACTTGAATGAACCATTTTAAGAGCAATATGTTTATACTAAGTGTGCTGGCATAGGTTGGATCTAGAGTTATATAAATGTAGGTTAAAATACAAAAGCCCACTCTCCACACATTCCTCCATATAAATGAAGCTAAAACATTGAAAATATTTATTTATACATGTCTGTTAATGTGTATATAGTTACAGAAAGTGTATAACACATAGAGCACTCAAATTTCAGAGCAACCTCGAAATTGCATAGAAAGTCTTTTTTCTCTCTCTCTCTGGTTCAAAAACAATGAAAAAACACAGAAGCTCCAATTTAGAATGAGGACAAATTAGATTCTGAGATTTCAACAACATAACTAATGTTTATGCTAATCTTAACGTAATTCCTCAGCATTTTCTGGTGACTCGTGAAGACTAACATGTCACTGTTTCTCTTATTTCAGCTTATTTTATGTTAACAAAATGTTGTTTTCATTTTACATAAACTTTTATTTGTGCATTTATTGTTGAACAAAAACCCTTCTTCCTGCTCCCACCCAAAAAAATCCATGCCCCCCCCACCTAAGTCCATCTGGAGCCTGGTCTGCTACCAATGAGCCACTGGGTGGATCATATTAGAAAACCAGTATGAAATTCATACAGGACTGAAGTTTCAAATTGATAACTGCCCCAAACTTGTGGGATAATAATTAGCTGAATTAATTATTTAGATAATTACATATGAGATTCTATACATTCTTTCTGTTAAATTATGCCACAGCAATAAAATTAAAATATTTTATATGTATATGATGAGAGCCAATAAGTGTAATGGATGCAATGCACTTAATAAGCTACAATGTTATAGTCAATTTAAGTTTTTAGTATTTAACTAAAGTTTACTAAATTAACCCTTTTGTTTGTAATACTTCAACTATTCTTTCATTGTGTTTTTGACTGATTTCGTCCCATCAAATGTTTTTTAGTATTCCTCTCAGGTTTCAGTAGTAAAATATAACATTTTGGTGCAAAAATACAAAAAAGCAAACCAAAGCTTGAGGCTAGAATTGCAAATATCTCCACAGCTACAGTAAACTTTCCAGGAGAGCTGACATATGCTGGGATGAATGTGAGCCAGACGGCACTAAATATCAGCATGCTGAAGGTTATGAATTTAGTTTCATTAAAGTTATCAGGTAACTTCCGGCCTAAAAAAGCAAACATAAAGCACAGCAGGGCCAGAAATCCAACATACCCCAAAACAAGCCAAAACGCCACAGCTGATCCTAAATCACACTCTAGAATAATCTTTTCACTGGCGTAAACTGTATTCTTGTGTGGAAACGGCGGAGCAAAAGCTAACCATACCACACAAATAAACACTTGGATTAAAGTACACCCAATGACGCTCGTTCTCTGAAGCGGAGCTGAACACTGAGGAAACGTGTTTGCTGGTCTTTTAGCTTTGAAGGCCATCACCACGGTGATCGTTTTAGCAAGAATACACGAGATGCACAGAGCAAAGGCTACGCCAAAAGCCGTGTGACGCAGCATGCAGGACCACTCAGTGGGCCGGCCGATGAAGGCCAGAGAGCAGAGGAAACACAGAGTCAGGGAGAAGAGCAGCAGGAAGCTCAGCTCTGAATTACTGGCTTTGACGAGAGGCGTGTGCCGAAACCGGAAAAACACACACAAGACCACGAGCGTTAAACTGGCTCCGCACAGCGAGAAGGCAGTGAGGAGGGCCCCCATGGTCTCTCCATATGACAGGAACTCAATCACCTTTGGGACACATTTGCTGTGGTCGACATTCGACCAGTACTCCGACGGACACTGTGAGCACTCTGCAGAATCTGATCAGGAAAAATATGAGGAGAAAAAAACAGGTTGACTCTGTAAAATGCTTCATTAGTAAAAGAAGTAAAAGTTTTACACAGTGATCTCGCTAAATCAAAAGCTGAAAGTAGAAATACATTTCATCGCTCACTGTTGGTGTTGCTGATTTCTCCACCAGCGCAGGGAACACAGGAGAAGCAGCAGATGGGTTTGCCTTTGATTATCGCCTGACGGAAACCCGGCAGGCAGTTCTCACTGCAGACGGACAGAGGCCTCTGGAACAAAAGCAAAATTCAACCTGAAATAAACATAACTGACCTCAACTTACTTTAGTGTTTAACCAAACATGTTGATACCTCGAGGTTTGCACATTTAACAAAGGACGGGAACGTCTATATAAGTTGTAAATTTATTTTCTTAACAATAGCTAAACTAGTTAGACAATTTTAGAGATATTTTGTGTCTATTTTGTGGAATTAAAAGTTTAACAATCATTACTTCAATTTGTAATCAGCAAACACCGGAGTTCCTAACTGTGATATTCTACAGAAAAAGATTTTTTCTATTTCAATTAGTAAATGGTGACACTGTAAATGCAAAGTTGCATTAAAAGTCCATTAAAAGTGTAAACTCTGCATCATTCGGTCAATATTGACCCTTTGAATGCAAAGTTCTATTAAAATTTGCACTAAATGCCCATTAAAAGTATCAACTCTGCAATAAAAGTGTCATTATTTACTGAATGACCCGTCATGACGACAGTCACAAACACTCATGAAGACTCCTTCATGCTCATGACAGATGATATGTCAGTCCTATGCGCACCCCTTCAAATAAAGTGTTACCAAATAATCTTCAACAATAGTCAAAAATCAATTTCTACCTCCCAGGATTCTGCGGCCCATGTTATTTTCACGTTGCTCATGGTGAACTGGTTCCAGTTTGGTTGTGAAGCGTCATACTTCCCTACAGTCGTGAACACAACGTCTCCTGCTTGGTTTCTCTGCCAGTTCACGAGCTCATAGGTTGCTGCAGGATCCCCGTTTTCATCAAAATACACTCGCTCCCCAGACTGGAGTGTAAAGTTTACCTTCTGGAGATGTTCTGCAACCTGTCCACAGAGAAAAAAGACACAACAGCACACAAATTTACCAAAAAAAAAAATTAAAATAACCTGATATTTCAACTAAAAACACAACTAAACTAAATACAACAAAACAAACGCAGCCATTCATTTTCCAAACTAAGCTTTCACCTGTCTTTGTTCTGAATGATCTTTTAAGATGCACGAGTGAGACACCGAGTCACCGCTTGGCCCACATTTTAGCAAACCATGAAGGGCGTGAGCAACAGCATACACGGCCTTGTACACGTTGTTGGATATCCTGAGCTCTGACACGTCTGTGAAAGCGTTGTCCGCGTCCTGAAGTCTCTCAAAGCCAGAACATAATTTTGTGCCAGGTGTACCGGACCGGAAACTGCATCGAAACGTCGTTTCCCAGAATTCTCTCAGCAGGTCGCTCTGGGGTTCCTGACTTGGGTTCACCTTCAAGAGAAATTCTCGCAACCCTGTGATTTTTGCCTTTCTTATCGCAAAGCCCAGCGACCCGGTTAAAATCCCAGCGTACCTCTTCTCAGCCAAGTAATTTGCTGTGATCCAGGATTCACTGCCGACCCACTGCAACCCAGTTACGTTTTGCGTCAGAACTTCCTCGAGCAGAACGTCCATCTCACCCTGGGCCAGGAACGCAACCAAAACAGCCGCTGT
>NW_015113731.1:58784-63178 GCF_001443285.1 Poecilia latipinna
AACAGAGAAAAATCAGAAACCATAAGAAATTAAAGTAATATATTTTGTATTAGGTTTAGCTGGCATGATAAAAAGCTCTGAAACTTCTAACTTAAATCTTATTTTCTTCACAACAAGCAACCATAACTTTACTGAAACTGCATCTCCGTTCCAGCTATTTCAGGATTTTTATTTTCACGATACACTTACTTACCATAGGTGTTTGGAAAACCCCGGAAATCTGTTGCATTGCAATTGTCGAGGAGGATTCAGAGGCTCCGATGATGGCATGAACAGAAGAACAGTTTTTCCTCCAGGTGTTTTCCTCTCCGTTCATCAGACCCATTACTGCCCGTGTTGAAGGCAGCGTTGAACCGCAACTATCAAATATCCTGTATCCAACAGAAACATCGGGAAGCAGGTCGCTGCTGTTGTTAATTTCTTCAATGGCAAATATCATTGTTTGCACAAAACGAAATTCTCTCAGATTGATCCTGGGGGGAAAAAGGAGTGGGGTGGGGGAGAAAGTGTTTTACATTCATGGACATGAAATAAAATTTCAGAATAACAGTCTGCTTTACCTGGAGCATTTGAAAGGTTCTGGTGTTTTGTATCCTGAGAGAGAGGACATTGAGATTTGACTATAGATGGAAAAAGCCCCACCAATAATAATATCCCCTTCCTTTGATAAGAGAGAAACCTCTGGGCTTCCGTACATCTCACAGATACTGTCGTTCTCCGCCTTAAAGAATCGCAGAATGACAATCAACAGTGATATTACGCAAATCCAGTCACCCATCTTTCAGAAAGAGATCTGGAGTCAGTCCTGGCGACTTCTCCTATTAGTGTCAAGGTGATTTATTTCTGTAAGAGGATGGGCTTTGTACTTATATGATGATGAGGATGACGATGATGATGGTCCTCATCAAATCAGGGAAAATTAATGTATGTCATGATTCATTTACATTTGCTTTGACATGAAATATTTGCAAGGTGCCAAATCAAGAATAGACAAGAATAGCATTACTTGTTAAAGAGACTTTTTTTGTATCACAATTTATTTAGCAATTTTTCCATAACAATCTGTGATTCAATCGTGTCTCATAGAGTCATAGTAAAAAGATATTTTCAAAAGCAGCCTTTCTTTAAGAGATACATATGAATATGTTAAAATGTATTTAAGGAGGTTTTTTTTGTCTGTACTTACTGTTGTTGAGCTTTTCCACTTTGCCTTAATGTTGCGATCTCACATTGTTGCGATCTCACATCGTAACATTAACAGTTTTAGTCAATTTCATTGAGTACCGGTGTGTTGTGAAATCATGGACTTTACGAGGCCATAACTCAAATCTTAGTCTCTTTTTTTTTGTTGGCTTCCAGTTCATTTTAGAAAATACAATTCAAGTTAAGCAGTAAGTGTTAAGACCTTTCATCGTTTCATAGACAATCTCACTTGTTTAAATTTTTAAATTCAATAAGTTCAGCTCTTCAACCTAATTGAGAAAATCATGTGGGATTATATTTGGCAATTTTCATATAACTTAGATAATTATTACATTATTCATAGTCCTGGAATATTTAAATGTTAAATTATTTTCATTCAACCGAGAACACTGTTTAAATCTTAATAGGACATGCAACCCTCCACCATCTCCACCTCCCCAAATATAAGAAAAGGATGCCAAAGGAGTCTTTGTTTAAAAAAAGTTTTAATCATTTTCATCCACATTTTAACGGACAAAAATTATTGACACTATTTCTGATGACCAAAAAATCCTTTATAATTGTTGACCAGCTTTTTAAGATGTTCCACTGATATAATTAAGATTTATTTTTTATGGTGAATCATGTCTTTGTAAAACGAAGTTTCAAGGCATTCTTTACAGATTATTCCCTCAACAGATTCTCCATCAGATTCATGTCAGGACTTTGTTTAGGCCACTCCAAGACACTACTATTACTTCCAGTCAGAAGATTTTTTTTTTTTTTTTGTAAAATGAAAACATTACTTTGGCCTAATTTTGCAAGGTCTGTGGATTCTTTCTGACTTGGTGTATCTACATTCCTCTTTTTGTAATTCTCTGTGGCTGTGAGAATGTCAGGGTTATTCAGCAAAAGCAGATAGTTAGCCATCATCACTCCATGCGTGTTATTTTCTATTTGACACTGGTTTTGTACAGTATTCAGATCTATTTAAGCTTTAAGGTTTATACTAAAAATATATATAACTGTTTACAGTTTAATGATAATTTTTTACAAAACAGAAACAGATATATCATTATGATGGATGCCCTTCAACTACAACCAACTGTGAAATAAAACAAAATAATAAAATATTTTGCACATGAGAAAATATTTTTGTAGCATTACAGTACATTTCACATTACAAAAAAAGAGATCTATTTGTCTTTTTTATATATACAGATATGCAGTTCCTATAACATAAAGAAACTGCAAAATTTGTAAAAGTAAAGCAAAGATTGTGTATCATATGAAACTAACTAGTGTTGTGTTTTTCCCAGCAGGTGTTTCTTTGTGTTCAGCTCAGGCCTCACAACTAGAATAAAGCATTTCGGTGCAAATATACAAAACAGTATCCCATAACTTGATGCTAGAATAGCAAATATCTCCACAGCTACCGTGAGATTTCCAGGAGAGCTGACATAAGCTGGGATGAAGGTGATCCACACGGCACAGAATATCAACATACTGAAGGTTATGTGTTTGGCCTCATTGAAGGTATCTGGCAACTTTCTGGCTAAGAAAGCAAGGACAAAACACAGCAAGGCAAGGAATCCAACGTATCCCAACACAGCCCAAAAGCCAACAGGTGAACCCAGAGCGCACTCGAGGATTATCTTCTCCATATAGTACTGGAGGTTTTTTAAAGGAAAGGGGGGATTTATTGTTAACCACAGGATGCAAATTATGACCTGTATAAAAGTGAAAAACAAAACAGTGAGTCTCTGCTGTGCAGGCCCAAACCATTTCATCACGTTGCTGCCTGGAAGTGTAGCTTTAAAGGCCATTAGGACCACGATTGTTTTCCCAAGAATACAAGAGATGCAGAGGACGAAGGTGATGCCAAACGCTGTGTGCCGCAGCATGCAGGACCACTCGGTGGGCTGGCCGATAAAGGTTAAAGAACACAAGAAACACAGAGACAAGGAGAACAGCAACAGGAAGCTGAGCTCAGAGTTGTTTGCCTTCACCAGTGGAGTGTCCTTATTGACTAAAAACAGTGTGGCTACTATTAAAGTTAGCACAACGCCGAACAAGGTGAAAAATATCAGTATTTTGCCCATAACTTCAGTAAAAGAGAGAAACTCAATTTCCTTTGGTAAACATGCATCTCTGTTCTGACTGGACCAATATGCTTCGGGGCACTTTTTGCAGTCAATAGAATCTGTAATAAAAATAATGTTTTTCTTTTTAGTATTGCAGTTCAATAAGTCGCACTCTTACAATATTTACAAATGACTGTATCATCGCTAGTTTCAACATAATACACACACTGTGGCAGGCAAATTGTGTGCACATATTACTGTAGTTTATGTCTGTGTTACCTGTCGTGTTGCTAAATTCTCCAACCGGACACGGCACACAGTCAAAGCAGCACACGGGTTTTCCTTTTTGAAGGACTTTATGGGTTCCTGGACGACAGCTTTCACTGCAGACTGACACAGGTAGCTGGAATAATAAACATGATGAGAAAAAAGGGCTTTGTTAAATATTTTTTTAAAAGTGTGATCAGATTTTATTGTCAAGAAAAATCTTTACCTCTTTTGTCCCCCCTGGCCACATTATAGCATCTGTGTTAAGAACAAACCTCTTGCCAGAAGGTAGCGAGGCGTCATAGTAGCCAACGGGTCTAAACTGAACCGATCCATCCGTTCCACGTTGCCAGTTCACCACCTCATACATGGCAACAGCAGCTCCAGTTTGATCAAACCACACTCTGTCCCCGTTCTTAACAGTGAAGTTCACATTTTTTAGAGCCTCCACTACCTAAAGAGCAATCGACACTGCTTATTTCAACATTGTTAGTTTTACAACTATAGTCCAAACAGTACAAGAGTAATGACTTATTTTTATACCTCCCATGGCTTCATTTCCACAGCTTTTTTACATGCTTGACCCTCTGAACACTTCAAGATGCTGTGCAGAGAATGTGATATGGCGTAGACGGCTTTATAGATATTGGTGGAGTACCTTAGCTCTTCCACATCATCGTCATTATTACTGAGCTCCGCTAAATCCTGATTGGCTTTGCAAGGCTTTTGACTCTTCTCCGTGTTTGTCCCGTTGCACAGGAATTCTGTTTCCCAGAAACCTCTAACCAGAAAATCCTCCAGGCCACTGATATTGGCCTTTTGCACTGCAAAGCCCAGAGCACCTCCCAGCACACTGAAGCT
>NW_015113731.1:66964-105561 GCF_001443285.1 Poecilia latipinna
ATCAGGCTCCCAGACTGCGCTGTATGCAGACAGGAGGCTGGTAAAAATAAGGACTCCAAGTACTGAGGACATGTTTATGTTGGTGTTTCCTAAGAGTCTCTCAAGTCAATATGTTTGCTTATTAATGTAGCTGATGACAAGACTCTATCTTTTTTATCACCCAATCAGAAAAATGTGGGACGGCCGTGACTGGAGCTCGTCATTGTGTTATCGTCTGAGAATATTGTGCTTTGATAGATAATGCATAGAAATGTGGTCGTTTCTAAAATAGGCTGTTGTATAAGATGGAGTTTAATTAAATGGATGCAACAGAAGCAATGTTTTAGTTTTTAACCTAATTGTTTTAATGTATACTTTCTTATATGTTAAGGCTCACACAGAAAGTGTTAAAAATCAACTTTAGTGAATGACTCAGATCCATCTGCATCCATAAAACGAACCAGATGTGTTGCTTCATTCTTCAAAGTGCCGATGCGGTGATGCTTCGGGGACAAAAGCTCTGCAGGCCAGACTCAAGTTGAACAGTTAAGGTTTTATTACAAACTTCAGCCAAAGTCAGCACCACCGAGTCACGAGGAAACCATGTTCCAATCACAGAAGATTACATGCTGTTTGGTAGGGCAATGGATAACATGTCACAACACCACATCTGGTTTTCTCCCCCCCATCATATGCATCAGACAGAGTTACTATTACATCCATGTTTTCCACCTTTGCCTATCTTTTCATGTGCTGGAGTCCATTTGTTCAGACTCAGTGCCTCCTGTCTTTGCCCGGAATATCTCCCAAGCACACCCCAAAGTCCTATTGTGTGGTCAGACACTACGCAGCTTGACCACGTCTAGAGGGCAAAGCATTATGGACTCTTTAAAAGATCATTCTCTTCCACTAAACCTAAAATGGATCATCATTGGCTGTTTTTCCTGGGATACTAACCATAAAACCTGATTTCAAATCATCACAGAAATGTATTGAGACATTATGTTGGCTTCAGTGTAGCTTCAGGTTTTTATTTATTTTCACACATAGTTGTGTCTTTATGTTGCATTTTTACATAAGAAATTGGTCATATTTATTAATTTTATTTGAATAAACATACAAGTCCTAAAACGTAAATAATAAGTGTTTAGGAAAAAAAAAAAAAAAGTAAAGCAAAGATTGTGTATCATATGAAACTAACTAGTGTTGTGTTTTTCCCAGCAGGTGTTTCTTTGTGTTCAGCTCAGGCCTCACAACTAGAATAAAGCATTTCGGTGCAAATATACAAAACAGTATCCCATAACTTGATGCTAGAATAGCAAATATCTCCACAGCTACGGTGAGATTTCCAGGAGAGCTGACATAAGCTGGGATGAAGGTGATCCAGACGGCACAGAAAATTAACATACTGAAGGTGATGTGTTTGGCCTCATTGAAGGTATCTGGCAACTTTCTGGCTAAGAAAGCAAGGACAAAACACAGCAAGGCAAGGAATCCAACGTATCCCAACACAGCCCAAAAGCCAACAGGTGATCCCAGAGCGCACTCGAGGATTATCTTCTCCTTATAATAATGCATATTTTTGTAAGGAAAGGGCGATTTTATTGTTAACCACAGGATGCAAATTATGACCTGTATAAAAGTGAAAAACAAAACAGTGAGTCTCTGCTGTGCAGGCCCAAACCATTTCATCACGTTGCTGCCTGGAAGTGTAGCTTTAAAGGCCATCAGGACCACGATTGTTTTCCCAAGAATACAAGAGATGCAGAGGACGAAGGTGATGCCAAACGCTGTGTGCCGCAGCATGCAGGACCACTCGGTGGGCTGGCCGATAAAGGTTAAAGAACACAAGAAACACAGAGACAAGGAGAACAGCAACAGGAAGCTGAGCTCAGAGTTGTTTGCCTTCACCAGTGGAGTGTCCTTATTGACTAAAAACAGTGTGGCTACTATTAAAGTTAGCAGCAAACCAAACATAGTAAAAACCACCAGTATTTTGCCCATAACCTCGGTGAAAGAAAGAAACTCAATGTTTTTGGGTAAACATGCATCTCTGTTCTGATTGGACCAATATGCTTCAGGGCACTTTTTGCAGTCGTTAGAATCTGCAACAAAAAGTGATATTATCATTCTATTTACATCAGATACATCCTAATAACATTAATAACTGACTGTATAGCAGCTAATCTGAACATGATGCACACGCTTAAGCAGGTAAAGTGTGCACGAATGCTGGTGTGAATTAGGACTGTGTTACCTGTCGTGTTGCTAAATTCTCCAACTGGACACGGCACACAGTCAAAGCAGCACGCATGCTTTCCTTTTTGAAGGACTTTATGGGTTCCTGGACCACAGCTTTCACTGCAGACTGACACAGGTAGCTTTCAACAAACAAACAAACAAACAAATAAACAAACAAAGAATGTTACTCGTGATTAAAGTTTGTTCAGATTCTCTAAGCAATATTGTATTGTCAGATTTTTACCTCTTTACCTCCTCCAGACCATATAATGGCCTCTGTGTTAAGAGAAAACCCTTTGTCAGAGGGCAGGGAGGCGTCATAGTAACCAACGGGTTTAAACAGAACGGATCCATCTGATCCACGCTGCCAGTTCACCAACTCATATCTGTTGACAGCTGCTCCAGTTTCATCAAACCACACTCTTTCTCCACTCTTAATGGTGAAGTTCACCTGCTTTAGTGCCTCCACCACCTAAAATGCAGTAGACATCACTTTTTGTCAGAATTACTTCATATATAAAGACACTCATTCCAGTCTCCAGTATTTTTATTTCATTTTCCTTACCTCCCATGGCTTGATCTCCAGAGCCTTATCACACCCTTTTTTGTCTGAACACTTCAATATGTTGTGCAGAGAATGAGCCACTGCATAGATGGCTTTGTAAATGTTAGTGGGGTATCTCAACTTCTCCAAGTCATCGTCATGACCTTTAAGCTGAAACAGATCTGGATTCTCTTTGCAGGTTCTTAAAACACTTTCTCTGTTTGTCCCGTTGCACAGGAATTCTGTTTCCCAGAAACCTCTAACCAGAAAATCCTCCAGGCCACTGATATTGGCCTTTTGCACTGCAAAGCCCAGAGCACCTCCCAGCACACTGAAGCTGGTGGGAGTCACAAGGCTGTCCGCGGTGATCCAGGCCTCCACGCCGATGAACTGCCGTCCCGTGATGTTGTGGAGACTCAGCTGCTCTAGCAGGTTATTCATTTCCACATGGGCGAGAAAGCCAACAATCACTCGAGCGGTGCTCTTTTTTATCACCTCTATCACTTTCAGGAGTTTCTCCGGCTCTGCTCTGTCGAATTTCTCCGTGTACTCCACGCAAACTCCTTCCTCTTGGGCCGCAGAAAGGAAGATGGCCATCCCATTGTTGCCGTAGTCGTTGTCGCTGTTGACTGCTCCGACCCAGGTCCAGCCAAAGTGTTTGACCAGCTGCGCAAGGGCACGGCTTTGATAGAGATCACTGACAATAGTTCGAAAGAAAGCGGGATGCTCCTTCCTACTGCTCAAACACTCGCAGGTGGCAGAATGACTTATCTGTAGACAGGTGAACAGAACAGAAAACTGCACAATAAAGAACAAAAAGACATAAAAACTGATTCGGTTCACTCTTACCACTGGAATTTGAAACGGTCCAGTTGTGCGAGAAAGGACAATGGTAGAAGAAGATTCAGACTCTCCAATAATAGCATGAACTGCTGACTGACCAGAGCAGCCGTTTCCCAAAGTCAGCTCATGGCCGTTCATCAGAGCCATCGCTGCACGCATTGAGGATAATGTCGATGCACAGTTGTCATAAATCCGATATCCGATAGAAATATTGGGAAGGAGATCCTTTTTATTGTTTATTTCCTCAATTGCAAATATCATTGTCTGGGCAAATCGAAACTCCCTTAGGTTAATACTGAAAGAAGAATAGCATAGTAAAATATTATGTTTTCTTCCGACAAGAAGATCATGTAACACATTGCTTAGAGCTCAAAATCACCTGCTACACTTATAAGCTGTTGGTCTCTCTGTAAAGAAAAATGGAGGCTGCGTGATTTTGCTGTGGATGGAAAAGGCACCTCCGATCATCACATCTCCTTCTTTAGAAAGCACAGGAAACTCTGGACTTCCCTGTATCTGGCAGAGAGAAGCTGGTTCCCCCACTGTTACACATGCTTCTATTAGCCCGACCAGAATAAGCACTGTTGTACCTGATAACATTTTCATGTGGCTGGATACAGCAAGAGCAGAGCCACCCAGATCCAGGTTTTGTTCATGAATATAACCCACACTAGGATGCCCTACCTTCCTATTGACCAATCAGACATGTGGGACGGCCCTGGTTGGATCTGACCTTTTCTTAAAAAACACACACACCAAAAACGTATTTTACCTTTAGGGACAACACATTCAAGATTTAGTTATTTATACAAAAAACAAACAAACAAACAAAAAAACGTATGACAAGTTATAAAATGCATTGTCTTTAACTGACAGAAACCTAAACGGACAAACTAACTTCACATTTACATTAATAATTCAGTCATGATTATCATCAAATTCTCATTTTATTCCATGACAGGTTTGTCAATAATCATACTGAAGAAATTTAAAGACAAATGTCAAGTGAAGAATCCTGGTCCAGGTTCTGCCTGTGCATGAGTGGGTTCTCTCCGGGTACTCCAGCTTCCTCCCACAGACCAAAATCACAACTGTCTGGTTGACTGATCTCTCTAAATTCTCATTAAGTGTGTGTGCGTGTGTGTGTAGGTGTGTGTGTGTGTGCATGTTTCATTGTTTGCCCTGTCTGTCTCTGTTGCCCTGTGATGGACTGCCAACCTATCCAGGGTGAACCTCGCCTCTCGCCCATTGACCACTGGAGATAGGCACCAGCATCTAGGCATAAGAGTGTTGGGCAATAGATGGATGGATTGATGAATATTTTTCTTCCTCACACCCAATTTGTTTCCAGGATCATTCGACGTGAGCTGGTTAAAACATACAAAAGATTATATCAGAACTTGGATCTTTTGATTTCTCTGGCTGGAAGAACACCTAAAACTCCTCTAGTTGTCTAGTAAGAGAGCCAATAGCTTGTTCCCAGATGTCATAAAAAAACGTCCTCTGGAGTAGGTAAATATTTTAGATTTTAACACTTTCACTCAGATGATTTTTCACATTAAAACACAATTATAAAAGAAAGGTTTAATTTTATCCAGCTCTGGAAAAAATTAGGAGACCACTTAAAATGATCAGTTTCTCTGATTTTACTTTTTATAAGTGTAAGGTTTTTAGTAAAGTGAACTTTGCTCTTTTATTCTATGAACTACTGAAAACATGTCTCCGAAATTCCAAGCAAACATTTAGTATTTATTTGTAGAAAATGAGAAATGGTCACAATAACGAAAAATATGCAGCACTTTCAGACCTCAAATAATGCAAATTAAAAAAAAGAGTTCATATTCATTTAGAAACAACAATACTAATGTTTTAACTCATGAATAATCATGAGGGTTTCAATGGGGTTAAGTGCAGTGGTCTTTCTTCCAGAGCTATATATTTTTTTCAGCGACTTTTTCTTTGGAGTTCAAAGGTTACAAAAAAGTTTGTCAATAACAATTGTATTTTTTCACTTGGCAGTTATTGTTAATAGCTTTTCATGGGTGCTATCCTTTTGAATAAAAATGTAGATAAATCTTATTTTAAATTCTACTAAAGCGTATTCCTATGCTCATCCACTTGCATTTACAATCATTTAAGTTGGTTTCTTTATATTATATTTCGTAGATTTCCAACAGATATATCTGATTAATGCAGTTCACATGTAGCAGATAAACATCTTTTTGTACTTGGGCCCAATAGTTTTCTAATATGGATTTCTGTCTATGTAAAATGTTTATTTCCTACTATTTTACCCAACATGTCACTTCAATTTGAAATCTGGACAGTGACAAGGGACTTAAAGTTGCACATCTGTCAACTGATCAAAATAAAAAAAAAAGTTAAACACAACTGTTACAGTAAAGCAGTGAGCCATGCGATATTTAATTTGATGTTTTTCTCTTTTACCGGCCTGAGGGACGTTTAGAGGTCATCCTATGTGCCTTTCAGTCCCTTCATTAATTAAAAAGGACATTGTTGTTTGAACATTTTATATCTATGAAACACCTTAGACCCGCTTGATTATGTCTTTTGGGAACGGATTTAGAAAAACATAAACAGTACATGTGCCTTGGGCATGGCTGTGACTTACATGCACTTTCCAATAACAAGCTTACAAACCCTCTGTAGAGTTCACGGTTCCATCCCAACAACATAATCTTCTAATAGTTTGACTTGGAAACTTTCCTTCAGAGTGGTTGCATCATAGTTTAATAATGACGACTAGAGACACTTTGTCTGTGCACAGCTGTCTTTCACTACAAAGTTGCTTTGTGATCTTGGTCAACTTGCAAAAGTTACATAATGTAAATACGTTTTTATTTATATAAACGTATTTATTATATTTATAGGGATAATTGACTTTTAAATTGTATGATGTCATTCAACCTTTGGGGTTTGAAAAAAATGTCCTTTTTATGTAGCTTCTGTAAATATCTGTTTTCAATTGAATGTTATTGAGTTGTTGAAATACTGTTGAAAGTTTAAATCAGGATTAAAAGGCCAAAAGGTGCAATTGGAAAGCCAGTCAGTTTACATATTGTATCTATGGCCTGTTGTGTTCATTTCAATGTGTAACAGCAGTTCTTCTTGATGTGGGCCAATCAAGATCCTAGCTACCAAATTAAGATGGTAAAGAAGAAAAGCCAGGCGAATTCATCCATCCCTTCCTCCGAATGTGAAACTTTCTCACCATAATTTGAGTTCAGATTTCGCATAATTATTATTCTCTAGAGATAAACTAGAGTCAGAGACAACAGATACCTCAACTTATTTGTTTAAGTACTAGCTTTCACTCTTTGGATCGTGATCTAACCTCCTGTGTCTTCATTTGCTTATTTGTAACTGGACAAACTAATATCAGTAAACCAAAAAAAAAAATAAATAAAATAAATAAATCTGGGCTTCACACAAATGTTCATTGAGATACAAGAACAATGGTCCCCAAAATGAGCAAACCCTGGTCCTACATTTTTAGGTGTCTTACTGCTACACATCTGACTAAAATAGCTGGATTAATAGGCTTCAAACTGTTATCTAGTTTATGAATAGAAATTTCTACAAGGTACCCACACTGCAGTTATGGAAATGATTTAAAAGGGACGGTGGCCTCCTCAATGCTTTAATAACTGGGTGTTGTTGTGCAGCCAGATGAGACATCTTTATTAGTTGACTTTGAAAACAACTTTTAAACTACTTTAAATGTACATGAAGTGTCCAGCTTTAAATACCTTCATATCCTTACAATAATTAAAATAGCTTACACTTTGTTTTACTTTGATAGATTCACCTGGAAGAGAAATACCATTACATGTTGATGTCATAAGGTCTTAGTAAACCTTTACTGAACAAGCATGTAGCTGTGAGGTAAGGCAAGGTAATTTTATTTATATAGCACATTTTCAGCAACAAGGCAATTCAAAGTGCTTTACATGAGTTAAAGCACTTTGTAGAGGGAAGCTGGGCTACCCTTATCCAGTCCTGTAGAATGTGGAAATTGGCTCAACAATTGTTTACAATTCCCACATCCCAGATCAGGCCAATGTGGATTTAGATAATGAGTTGAATGACACACCGTTTCAAACCAAGCATGTTTAATAACGGTGAAACAGAAATATATCATATACAATGCTGCCACCTGCTGACCTTATTGTGCTATTGCTGAAAACTGTTTGCAATTCAACTGAAAAAGTAAGGCAGGTAGGTGAATACAATAAGAAAGCACATGGCATCTCCCAAAAAAAGTTATGTGGTTAGACAGAGCATAAAAATCTAAATATATGTATTTATTGGTTGACAGTCATCCTTGAAATTAAATTCAAGAAACTGTTGAAATAGTTCAAAATAGAAGGTTTTCCCTGTGTACCTTGCCCATGGGACACATCGACATGTGGGAGGAGGAAGCTGGAATCGAACCTACAACCTTCCGATCACAAGACTACAATGGTGGACCATTGTGCTAACATAAAACTCTAGATTTTATGCTGTTGTGTTGAACGAGTAATGCATTCAAATCAGGTGAACATAGATCTAACAAGGGTTAGCTACTATGTTACAAAACAGAAGACCCTGATCAGCAGCCATCAACATATTGTGACAATTCTGACTGTGTGATAATTTACTCAAACTAAAATGGTTCATGATGGGAAAACTGTAGAGAAAATCTGCAGACAAGCCAGAGGCTGAAAACAGTGGAGGTTACAGTAGAGGTTTATGAGAGTTCCAGCTGAGTCCCACATACGATACAGTGGTTCGGCCCTGTTGCATGTATGTGAGTGGGTAGGCGGCGTATTAATGCGTGAGTGGGTTGAGCACATTTTTCTGTCCGCCACTCTATTGCCTACTACTTGTAAAGCGTTTTGACTGAAACACACTCGCATATTCACCCACAAAACAAACACTGGCAGGCTCAAATGGGAAGCAAACGTGAAAGCAAACAGAATAAAACTTAAAAAAACAGAAGGAGTGATTGTATTCAATGAGCAGGAGATTGAAAGAGTTGATTTACTGAACAGCAGTGTTAGAGTGTGAGACAAACTTTAACAGCAGACAATAACCCATGAGGGTTATTCCTTTTGGGACAATAATCCGTCTTGGATGAAGTGCATGCTGCACTGCCTGTTCACCAGCTGTGGTCCATCCAGCAAAGAACAAAGGGAAGTTTCCATCTCACTGCAGCCTTCCATGGAGCTCCAACAGTTAGAGGACAGAGGTATTATACCGACTGTGTTTGGTCTTTAGGTCACCAAACACGACAAATGTTGTCAGAGACCATGTTGCTGCTTTTGTTGCAGTTGAATGCTTTGGCAAACTCTGGGAAGTTCTGAAGGGAGCCCAGTACTCTAGAGTATACAAAGGAGACCGGTGTTAGCAAGTGGACTTTGTGTGTCAGAGGGTTCTGTACTTTAAAGTCATGAAGTGCTTATTTCTGCGCTTCGTGTTATTACCTGAACATCACTGGACTGTGTATATCCATTTTAATGGAAATAAGAGCTTGCTGTGGTCGATATGATCCACACCAAATCTTAAAGAGATATACAGGATGTAAAGTATCAGACAAGTAGAGCTTCATGAATTCAATTACAGATGCGTCAGGTATCCCACTGTATTTCTGGCACCCCATCCCAAAAGCATATCCATTTTTGCAAAAGATAAATAGAAATTCTTACATTTTCTTGAACTGCAGTGCCATGTTGTGTTTTTCTTCTATTAGTTGAGTTATCTAGACCTGNAACATAGTAAAAACCACCAGTATTTTGCCCATAACCTCGGTGAAAGAAAGAAACTCAATGTTTTTGGGTAAACATGCATCTCTGTTCTGATTGGACCAATATGCTTCAGGGCACTTTTTGCAGTCGTTAGAATCTGCAACAAAAAGTGATATTATCATTCTATTTACATCAGATACATCCTAATAACATTAATAACTGACTGTATAGCAGCTAATCTGAACATGATGCACACGCTTAAGCAGGTAAAGTGTGCACGAATGCTGGTGTGAATTAGGACTGTGTTACCTGTCGTGTTGCTAAATTCTCCAACTGGACACGGCACACAGTCAAAGCAGCACGCATGCTTTCCTTTTTGAAGGACTTTATGGGTTCCTGGACCACAGCTTTCACTGCAGACTGACACAGGTAGCTTTCAACAAACAAACAAACAAACAAATAAACAAACAAAGAATGTTACTCGTGATTAAAGTTTGTTCAGATTCTCTAAGCAATATTGTATTGTCAGATTTTTACCTCTTTACCTCCTCCAGACCATATAATGGCCTCTGTGTTAAGAGAAAACCCTTTGTCAGAGGGCAGGGAGGCGTCATAGTAACCAACGGGTTTAAACAGAACGGATCCGTCTGATCCACGCTGCCAGTTCACCAACTCATATCTGTTGACAGCTGCTCCAGTTTCATCAAACCACACTCTTTCTCCACTCTTAATGGTGAAGTTCACCTGCTTTAGTGCCTCCACCACCTAAAATGCAGTAGACATCACTTTTTGTCAGAATTACTTCATATATAAAGACACTCATTCCAGTCTCCAGTATTTTTATTTCATTTTCCTTACCTCCCATGGCTTGATCTCCAGAGCCTTATTACACCCTTTTTTGTCTGAACACTTCAATATGCTGTGGAGAGAATGAGCCACTGCATAGATGGCTTTGTAAATGTTAGTGGGGTATCTCAACTTCTCCAAGTCATCGTCATGACCTTTAAGCTGAAACAGATCTGGATTCTCTTTGCAGGTTCTTAAAACACTTTCTCTGTTTGTCCCGTTGCACAGGAATTCTGTTTCCCAGAAACCTCTAACCAGAAAATCCTCCAGGCCACTGATATTGGCCTTTTGCACTGCAAAGCCCAGAGCACCTCCCAGCACACTGAAGCTGGTGGGAGTCACAAGGCTGTCCGCGGTGATCCAGGCCTCCACGCCGATGAACTGCCGACCAGTGATGTTGTGGAGACTCAGCTGCTCTAGCAGGTTATTCATTTCCACATGGGAAAGAAAGCCAACAATCACTCGAGCGGTGCTCTTCTTTATCACCTCTATCACTTTCAGGAGTTTCTCCGGCTCTGCTCTGTCGAATTTCTCCGTGTACTCCACACAAACTCCTTCCTCTTGGGCCGCAGAAAGGAAGATGGCCATCCCATTGTTGCCGTAGTCGTTGTCGCTGTTGACTGCTCCGACCCAGGTCCAGCCAAAGTGTTTGACCAGCTGCGCAAGGGCACGGCTTTGATAGAGATCACTGACAATAGTTCGAAAGAAAGCGGGATGCTCCTTCCTACTGCTCAAACACTCGCAGGTGGCAGAATGACTTATCTGTAGACAGATGAACAGAACAGAAAACTGCACAATAAAGAACAAAAAGACATAAAAACTGATTCGGTTCACTCTTACCACTGGAATTTGAAACGGTCCAGTTGTGCGAGAAAGGACAATGGTAGAAGAAGATTCAGACTCTCCAATAATAGCATGAACCGCTGACTGACCAGAGCAGCTGCTTCCCAAAGTCAGCTCATGGCCGTTCATCAGAGCCATCGCAGCACGCATTGAGGATAATGTCGACGCACAGTTGTCATAAATCCGATATCCGATAGAAATATTGGGAAGGAGATCCTTTTTATTGTTTATTTCCTCAATTGCAAATATCATTGTCTGGGCAAATCGAAACTCCCTTAGGTTAATACTGAAAGAAGAATAGCAAAGTACAATATTCTGTTTTCTTAAGACAAGAAAATCATGTAACACATTGCTTAGAGCTCAAAATCACCTGCTACACTTATAAGCTGTTGGTCTCTCTGTAAAGAAAAATGAAGGCTGCGTGATTTTGCTGTGGATGGAAAAGGCACCTCCGATCATCACGTCTCCTTCTTTAGAAAGCACAGGAAACTCTGGACTTCCCCGTATCTGGCAGAGAGAAGCTGGTTCCCCCACTGTGACACATGCTTCTATTAGCCCGACCAGAATAAGCACTGTTGTACCTGATAACATTTTCATTTGGCTGGATACAGCAAGAGCAGAGCCACCCAGATCCAGGTTTTGTTCATGAATATAACCCACACTAGGATGCCCTACCTTCCTATTGACCAATCAGACATGTGGGACGGCCCTGGTTGGATCTGACCTTTTCTTAAAAAACACACACACCAAAAACGTATTTTACCTTTAGGGACAACACATTCAAGATTTAGTTATTTATACAAAAAACAAACAAACAAACAAAAAAACGTATGACAAGTTATAAAATGCATTGTCTTTAACTGACAGAAACCTAAACGGACAAACTTCACATTTACATTAATAATTCAGTCATGATTATCATCAAATTCTCATTTTATTCCATGACAGGTTTGTCAATAATCATACTGAAGAAATTTAAAGACAAATGTCAAGTGAAGAATCCTGGTCCAGGTTCTGCCTGTGCATGAGTGGGTTCTCTCCGGGTACTCCAGCTTCCTCCCACAGTCCAAAATCACAACTGTCTGGTTGACTGATCTCTCTAAATTCTCATTAAGTGTGTGTGCGTGTGTGTGTAGGTGTGTGTGTGTGTGCATGTTTCATTGTTTGCCCTGTCTGTCTCTGTTGCCCTGTGATGGACTGCCAACCTATCCAGGGTGAACCTCGCCTCTCGCCCATTGACCACTGGAGATAGGCACCAGCATCTAGGCATAAGAGTGTTGGGCAATAGATGGATGGATTGATGAATATTTTTCTTCCTCACACCCAATTTGTTTCCAGGATCATTCGACGTGAGCTGGTTAAAACATACAAAAGATTATATCAGAACTTGGATCTTTTGATTTCTCTGGCTGGAAGAACACCTAAAACTCCTCTAGTTGTCTAGTAAGAGAGCCAATAGCTTGTTCCCAGATGTCATAAAAAAATGTCCTCTGGAGTAGGTAAATATTTTAGATTTTAACAATTTCACACAGATGATTTTTCACATTAAAACACAATTATAAAAGAAAGGTTTAATTTTATCCAGCTCTGGAAAAAATTAGGAGACCACTTAAAATGATCAGTTTCTCTGATTTTACTTTTTATAAGTGTAAGTTTTTTAGTAAAGTGAACTTTGCTCTTTTATTCTATGAACTACTGAAAACATGTCTCCGAAATTCCAAGCAAACATTTAGTATTTATTTGTAGAAAATGAGAAATGGTCACAATAACGAAAAATATGCAGCACTTTCAGACCTCAAATAATGCAAATAAAAAAAAAAGAGTTCATATTCATTTAGAAACAACAATACTAAAGTTTTAACTCATGAATAATCATGAGGGTTTCAATGGGGTTAAGTGCAGTGGTCTTTCTTCCAGAGCTATATATTTTTTTCAGCGACTTTTTCTTTGGAGTTCAAAGGTTACAAAAAAGTTTGTCAATAACAATTGTATTTTTTCACTTGGCAGTTATTGTTAATAGCTTTTCATGGGTGCTATCCTTTTGAATAAAAATGTAGATAAATCTTATTTTAAATTCTACTAAAGCGTATTCCTATGCTCATCCACTTGCATTTACAATCATTTAAGTTGGTTTCTTTATATTATATTTCGTAGATTTCCAACAGATATATCCGATTAATGCAGTTCACATGTAGCAGATAAACATCTTCTTGTACTTGGGCCCAATAGTTTTCTAATATGGAAATCTGTCTATGTAAAACGTTTATTTCTTACTATTTTACCCAACATGTCACTTCAATTTGAAATCTGGACAGTGGCAAGGGACTTAAAGTTGCACATCTGCCAACTGATCAAAATAAAAAAAGTTAAACACAACTGTTACAGTAAAGCAGTGAGCCATGCGATATTTAATTTGATGTTTTTCTCTTTTACAGGCCTGCGGGACGTTTAGAGGTCATCCTATGTGCCTTTCAGTCCCTTCATTAATTAAAAAGGACATTGTTGTTTGAATATTTTATATTTATGAAACACCTTAGACCCGCTTGGTTAGGTCTTTTGGGAACAGATTTAGAAAAACATAAACAGTACATGTGCCTTGGGCATGGTTGTGACTTACATGCACTTTCCAATAACAAGCCTACAAACCCTCTGTAGAGTTCACGGTTCCATCCCAACAACATAATCTTCTAATAGTTTGACTTGGAAACTTTCCTTCAGAGTGGTTGCATCATAGTTTAATAATGACGACTAGAGACACTTTGTCTGTGCACAGCTGTCTTTCACTACAAAGTTGCTTTGTGATCTTGGTCAACTTGCAAAAGTTACATAATGTAAATACGTTTTTATTTATATAAACGTATTTATTATATTTATAGGGATAATTGACTTTTAAATTGTATGATGTCATTCAACCTTTGGGGTTTGAAAAAAATGTCCTTTTTATGTAGCTTCTGTAAATATCTGTTTTCAATTGAATGTTATTGAGTTGTTGAAATAATGTTGAAAGTTTAAATCAGGATTAAAAGGCCAAAAGGTGCAACTGGAAAGCCAGTCAGTTTACATATTGTATCTATGGCCTGTTGTGTTCATTTCAATGTGTAACAGCAGTTCTTCTTGATGTGGGCCAATCAAGATCCTAGCTACCAAATTAAGATGGTAAAGAAGAAAAGCCAGGCGAATTCATCCATCCCTTCCTCCGAATGTGAAACTTTCTCACCATAATTTGAGTTCAGATTTCGCATAATTATTATTCTCTAGAGATAAACTAGAGTCAGAGACAACAGATACCTCAACTTATTTGTTTAAGTACTAGCTTTCACTCTTTGGATCGTGATCTAACCTCCTGTGTCTTCATTTGCTTATTTGTAACTGGACAAACTAATATCAGTAAACCAAAAAAAAAAATAAATAAAATAAATAAATCTGGGCTTCACACAAATGTTCATTGAGATACAAGAACAATGGTCCCCAAAATGAGCAAACCCTGGTCCTACATTTTTAGGTGTCTTACTGCTACACATCTGACTAAAATAGCTGGATTAATAGGCTTCAAACTGTTATCTAGTTTATGAATAGAAATTTCTACAGGGTACCCACACTGCAGTAATGGAATGATTTAAAAGGGACGGTGGCCTCCTCAATGCTTTAATAACTGGGTGTTGTTGGGCAGCCAGATGAGACATCTTTATTAGTTGACTTTGAAAACAACTTTTAAACTACTTTAAATGTACATGAAGTGTCCAGCTTTAAATACCTTCATATCCTTACAATAATTAAAATAGCTTACACTTTGTTTTACTTTGATAGATTCACCTGGAAGAGAAATACCATTACATGTTGATGTCATAAGGTCTTAGTAAACCTTTACTGAACAAGCATGTAGCTGTGAGGTAAGGCAAGGTAATTTTATTTATATAGCACATTTTCAGCAACAAGGCAATTCAAAGTGCTTTACATGAGTTAAAGCACTTTGTAGAGGGAAGCTGGGCTACCCTGGAACAACCCTTGAATAAACAGGAAGAACATGAAACTCCACAGAAAAAGGTTCCAATAAGGTTGTCGACAAAAGTAACAGAGCTAACCTACACCACCATACAGACATGATCTTTATCATTTATACTGAAAATGTTATGATAATAAAATGCTTGTTTTGACCTGTGGTTGAAAGCGGGGTACCAGAAAATAGTTTCAACCTAAGCAGGAGGCATTCATGCAGTATGACAGCAGTGTTAATCCAACTAGTTGTATATGTTTGACTATGTGAGCCTTTATCCAGTCCTGTAGAATGTGGAAATTGGCTCAACAATTGTTTACAATTCCCACATCCCAGATCAGGCCAATATAGATTTAGATAATGAGTTGAAAGACACACTGTTTCAAACCACGCTATGTTTAATAACGGTGACACAGAAATATATCATATACAATGCTGCCACCTGCTGATCTTATTGTGCTATTGCTGAAAAGTGTTTGCAATTCAACTGAAAAAGTAAGGCAGATAGATGAATACAATAAGACAGCACATGTCATCTCCCAAAAAAAGTTATGTGGTTAGACAGAGCATAAAAATCTAAATATATTTATTTATTGGTTGATAGTCATCCTTGAAATTAAATTCAAGAAACTGATGAAATAGTTCAAAATAGAAGGTTTTCCCTGTGTACCTTGCCCATGGGACACATCAAGATGTGGGAGGAGGAAGCTGGAATCGAACCTACAACCTTCCGATCACAAGACTACAATGGTGGACCATTGTGCTAACATAAAACTCCAGATTTTATGCTGTTGTGTTGAACGAGTAATGCATTCAAATCAGGTGAACATAGATCTAACAAGGGTTAGCTACTATGTTACAAAACAGAAGACCCTGATCAGCAGCCATCAACATATTGTGACAATTCTGACTGTGTGATAATTTACTCAAACTAAAATGGTTCATGATGGGAAAACTGTAGAGAAAATCTGCAGACAAGCCAGAGGCTGAAAACAGTGGAGGTTACAGTAGAGGTTTATGAGAGTTCCAGCTGAGTCCCACATACGATACAGTGGTTCGGCCCTGTTGCATGTATGTGAGTGGGTAGGCGGCGTATTAATGCGTGAGTGGGTTGAGCACATTTTTCTGTCCGCCACTCTATTGCCTACTACTTGTAAAGCGTTTTGACTGAAACACACTCGCATATTCACCCACAAAACAAACACTGGCAGGCTCAAATGGGAAGCAAACGTGAAAGCAAACAGAATAAAACTTAAAAAAACAGAAGGAGTGATTGTATTCAATGAGCAGGAGATTGAAAGAGTTGATTTACTGAACAGCAGTGTTAGAGTGTGAGACAAACTTTAACAGCAGACAATAACCCATGAGGGTTATTCCTTTTGGGACAATAATCCGTCTTGGATGAAGTGCATGCTGCACTGCCTGTTCACCAGCTGTGGTCCATCCAGCAAAGAGCAAAGGGAAGTTTCCATCTCACTGCAGCCCTCCATGGAGCTCCAACAGTTAGAGGACAGAGGTATTATACCGACTTTAGGTCACCAAACATGACAAATGTTGTCAGAGACCATGTTGCTGCTTTTGTTGCAGTTGAATGCTTTGGCAAACTCTGGGAAGTTCTGAAGGGAGCCCAGTACTCTAGAGTATACAAAGGAGACCGGTGTTAGCAAGTGGACTTTGTGTGTCAGAGGGTTCTGTACTTTAAAGTCATGAAGTGCTTATTTCTGCGCTTCGTGTTATTACCTGAACATCACTGGACTGTGTATATCCATTTTAATGGAAATAAGAGCTTGCTGTGGTCGATATGATCCACACCAAATCTTAAAGAGATATACAGGATGTAAAGTATCAGACAAGTAGAGCTTCATGAATTCAATTACAGATGCGTCAGGTATCCCACTGTATTTCTGGCACCCCATCCCAAAAGCATATCCATTTTTGCAAAAGATAAATAGAAATTCTTACATTTTCTTGAACTGCAGTGCCATGTTGTGTTTTTCTTCTATTAGTTGAGTTATCTAGACCTGAGCTTTGGAAATGCCACTAGCTCACTTACTATGTTCCCAACTGTATACTGACATAAGTGAAAAATGTCCTTCATAAGAGATACTGCAGTTTTAAAGAGGTGTGTAGCAACGTCACAACTTTGAGATCATAGTTTTTGTCTTTTGTGAATGACATTCTTTTCAAGACAAAAAAAATAGGAACAGTTAATGACTAAAGTCACAAAGTTGGAGTTTTACTAAAGTGGTCAGGGTCATTGTGCACCTGCTATTAAAAAATGTTCAATTTAAGGCAAATTGTTTTACAAATTAAAGCAGGTCATAATTCTGTTACAGTAAAGCCTTATAAAGTAACTATTGAGCTAGGCAGAATTAATTATGTCAGGAATATTGATGAAAAATATTTAATACTGAACTTTAATAAGCATTTATCAATATTAAACTTTTTTGTTTGACTGATTACCTGTGCAAAGTTAAGAAAGAAGAGTTGATCATGTGAGAGGTCAGTCCCAGGCAGCCGGGGCTCCTCTCCATTCCTCTTCACAAATTTCTTGTATGCCTATAATAAAATGCAAAATTGTATATATCTTACACATAGTTAATAAATGTTTGATTTATTCATTTTTCAATAATGCACTACATTTATGTTTGCCTCCACAGCTTCTACGTTAAAGTACACATTTGCTATTACAATAGACATCTTGCCAATTCAGATGTGTTAAAAAAAAAAGTAAAATCTCTTTTTCAGAGTATTAAACTAGTCAGAATTTTGAGGTTAATTTTTAGTTTCTAGTGTTTAGTCCAGTTTGATTTCTTTCTGCTTGTAGTCTTGCTCTTTCCCGACCCTTTTCAGCCTGAAATGATTACTATTAATAATTGTTAAATAATTACTGACTGTTCCCTAACAGACAATGTTGTCATTGCAACCTGGCTGTGCCTATATGTGGTGCACTAATGAACAGGAAGAACATTAAAATTTTCATGATGCACCAGACCAGTCACTGGTCAGGGCTGCTCAAGCAGAAAATTATACGACAATGATGACAAAGCAATTTCTCTTTGCATCTCTAATCCAGAGTAAATATCTTGAAGTAATGTTTATGTAAAATTGTATTTTACCAGTTCTTACTTTACATACAAAACAATGTCATTTTTTATGCTTAAATAACATTTAAATCTTTTTACAGAGTTTTAATGACTTTAGACTGGTTAGTGACCCTCTGTTGATCCAGAGTCACAGTACCAGCAATCACACCTTCATACAACCTAACAAACATGTCAACACCCTGACAAACAAACTTCAATTTTTGTTTCAAGTTGCATGGACCAGGTCACATATGTAAACAAAAACATTTCCACAGCATCTCTTCACCTGGTACGCCTGTCGAATCCCTGCATTGTCAGCTATGTTCTCACTGAGGGTGTTGTTGCCGTTCAACTAAGGAGAAAATAAAGGTGCAGAGTGCAAAAAGTGATGAACAAACTTGAAAGTTTTCTCTCCATATTTTCAGTAAGTTGCAGATATCAGTTTCTGGGTTATAAGAACGAATCACCCAGGGAATAAAAGAAGCTTTGTTCAAAGGAGCAGTACAGAGGAGGAAGGATAAAAGGAGAAGTACTCATATGTCAACATAAAATACTAAAGACACCTAAAGCAGAGAGAAGATAAAGTTGCAAAATAGGAAAGATTGATAAAGGACAGATGGATAAGCTGGCAAAGGCAACAGGAATTCTGGTAAAATCAATGAAAGTGAGGTTAGTTGGAATTTTGCATGTAATGTTCCAAACAAGTAGGAAACAAAAGACATGTTTGAGAAAAGAAGCAGTGAACATACATGTAGACCATTAGCCAGGTCCCAGGAAAACTTGCTGTACTGGTTAGCGAAACACCTTGAGAGTTCCAGGAATTTTCTAAAAGATTGAGGAGTCCACCAGTTCTTCAGATTGCCGTCCTTGTCATACTTGCTACCTAGAGACACAGAACAGATGTCTGGGAGTTAGAGATGGGAATATTAACATGCATTTATACTCCAAAAATAATTAAATAATGAAAACTGCAAGTATGACCCCATTTGCAAATTTTAATATATAGATACATTACCAGTAACGTGTAACAAAGGGCAACATGTTCATCTATGGTCCAAACAGCCAGGCGAAACCTCTGCACTTCCCCTGTTACACTAAAATGACTAAACTGTAAAACTGAACGTTGGAATTTTGTTGTTTTGAAACTGTAAGCTTCCTATGGCTAAAAATTATTGTTAGATATTAGAATTTGTTTTTTTTACGTGTAAATAAGAATGCAGGTGGCAAACCTGAGGTGGAAAATTATTTACATTACAATTCAAATGCAAGAGACTGTATAACAAAAAAAAATCCTGAGGCCAAAGGCATCATAAGGTGAAACAAAGCTCTTCTCTAAGTGGTACTAGTTACAGGGGGAAGTTCACAGACTAATGTAATCCAGTAAAACTGAAAGGGAGAACAATGAAGTGGAAAATTCATACCTTTGTCATCAAAGCCATGTGTAATCTCATGACCGATTACCATGCCAATTCCACCGTAGTTGAGAGATTTAGGCTGGCCTTTGCTAAAGAAAGGGGGTTGAAGGATACCAGCAGGAAACACTACAGACAGAGAAAGCAGTTTTAAATGCCAAAATAGATCAGGCTTTATGTTTTATGGCTGAACATAATTTCCAGTGCTTATTTGGTACCTATTTGGTTTTTGCTGGCTGAGTAGAAGGCGTTGACAACAGCAGCTCCAGTTACCCACCTTGAAAAAATAGATTAAAACATTGAGAGCGGGTGTTATTAAATGATGACACTATGAAAAAGCACCGAGGCAAAGTAAGAAGGCTACTTGAGTAAAAACGTGGAAAATTAACATACAGCTTTTAAAACCCAAAGTCAATGTAGGACTCCCTGCTGTTAAAGCTGAACTCTGAATGCATGTGGGAGTTTGTGTGGTAGAAAGTGAACACACTTCACAAAGAATAAATGGGGTAAACACTGTAGTAGGTCACTCTGCTGGGATCATAAATAAGACAGGTGATTTAAATACCAAACAATGCACTTTTCATTTACAACACATCTGGAGTAAAGCTGGTAAATCCATCGACCCCACAAAAAAACAAACAAACAAACAAACACTTTACTCATCCTTGTTGACTTTTTCTCGCAATTTCTGCAGGTATTTCTTGGTCCCGTACTCCAGGTTCTGCAGGATGTTTTTAAAATACTCCTCTGCACTGTAGCTCAGCTGACACCAACACAGCCAGAAAAACATCATGACCGAGTGCTGATGAAAGCCATCAACACTAGGTCATGTATTCACGAGGGAAACTTGTTATTCACTGGGATGTTTTAGCTACGATAAGAAATGCAACTTCCCTAAAGTATTTTCTATTACAAGAACTTAGTGAAATATGGATAATGGTGTTTTTTTCATAAATATTTACATCTTTGTACTCATTGTTTAGATATTCGTCATTCATGATGTCGTCAGAATAACCAATGCGTTCACGGATAGCTTGGGCCTGGAAAAACAACAACAAATGAACACAAAAAAAGTCAAAAAAGACTAAAACTGGTTTACTTGTTGTTGTAGATAGAAAAATAAGTTGATTCTTGAAAATGAAATTCACACCTTCTCTTCCGCTGCTCTTTTGGTCTCTTCATCCATCCAGGCGAGGTCATTAAGGTTACTAATGAAAACTTCCCGAATATCTTTAATCATCTCCTCCATCTAATCTCCCAACACACCAAAGAGAGCAAATGTCACAAGATGCCAATGATGGAACAGGAAAATGCATCATAAAAAGGTTCTCTGGTCTGCCGTTTGTTTCTGTTCATCAACTCAAATTGGATCAGAAATAAGACAAATATAACTTCTGTCAAAATATTAACACACTTCCTAAAATGATTAGGCCTTTCATATCCACATACCAGAACGATTCAGACTTGCATATTAGACTGTTCATTAATTTGTAATTAATGGCAACTGCTTTGACATTATGGCTTTAAAAACATTATATTCTGAATTTTTTTATATTTCCATCAGGATTTTTCTTGGAGGACTTGACCATACACTTGACTAAAAGAAATAAAAATATGCTCCACTTAAAATATTTCCTTTTTCCCCAGATGGCAAAGTCATTGTCAGTTGACCTGTTAAGATTTTTCCAAAACCAGGAAATAATCTGAGCTTTCCCTTAGTGTTGAAAGAGATAGGGATGACTGAATACAAACTTCTGAATTTAAAGAAAATTACAAAAATAAAAGACACCTCGAAGTTTCCTGTCATTTAGGAAATATAAATATTTTTGGTTATTCTAATGGATCTAAAACAAGATATGTTTGGTCTAGTTTAACTTCAAACAGTGAGAATTATTTTTTTTTTGCCTTTCTATGCTGAACAATTCTTGTTCCAGATATAAAAGGGAAGGATATTAAAATTTATGATCTTACAATCAAGAGAAAGAAAAATAACTTCATAAGTTGTTTATTGATACTATTGTCATTACACTCCGTTTCAAACCTGCATAGTGTTGTTGAACATCTACAATAATTTTTTTTTTCCTTGAGGCTTTTTTTTGTAATGTTACCCCCAAGGGTTTCCACATTTTTAAATGCATTGCTTCACATAAAGAATTAAATACTCTGAGCCCACAGCAAGAGAAAACCAGAAAACCCCTCGTCTCGTCACATTAGTGGACCCCTTGCTTACTCATTGCACAACCCTTGAAAAAAAAAGTTGTGGTTTGCCACAAACTGGCAGAGACCACACAGAGATTTTTCCAACAAGCCTTTAGGGGAGATTGTTATGTGTGGAGACATGGAGTCTTGACAAAAGTTCAGTCTGGAAGTTCAGCCTCATCAATCAGCGCCCGCCTCTCTGCAACCTGGACCTATCGGCGCGGACCAAGCCTCGCTCCAGCCAATCATCGTTTGGGCTTCAGTTCAAAAGGACCTTCACCCATAGCCTCCTCTGCTCACCAGCTGCGATCAACCCACCTCCACCCCATCTCCACCTTCTGCTCCCGGCTCTCAGGCCTCATCTTCCTCCGACCGCCGCCACCAGTACAGGCCCCGGGGGGTCTACATTCCTATGCTGCATCAGGAATGTTCATCGAGCTCATCGACATCCAGCTCACCAGAACGCCAAAGGACTTTTTATTTTTATGATCATTTTGTCATTAAACTCTTTTAATCGCCTTCTTTCTCCGTTTGAGTCTCTCCAGTTTGAAATGCAGTTTGTATAAATTTCCCAATAAACCATCACTGATTTCATCTTAGTTTTACACTGAAAGCTTCCACTTAGGTGTATTTATATCAGATATGCATGGTGAAAAGCTGAAACTAGAGCTAAAAAGAAACATGCTGCTTATAGGCTTGGAGTGCTTTATTTATTAATTAATGTCCCAGTACACTGAATGTCTCTTGACTGCTGATATATAAATATGTAAGGAGACGGTCTGGTGATAATCTGAATGATTGATCAGCTACTTCCCACAGAAAAAGAAAACATATTCAAAAAATCTAATTACTTATAGACGCATAAATCTCCTCAGAAATAATTTCTATAATGGATTCATCTATATGTAAGGGATTTCTAACTTTAATCTCAGAATTCTGACTTTGACCCGTCGTTACTTTTAAGCATCTCAACTTCCATAAAGATGTTTGCCTACTCAGGGTCACTCATACATGACACAGTATTGCGGCAAAGCCTGCGTGTCCACGCGTGTGCGTGGACACGCAGGCACACAGTTGAGATTTACAGTGTAGGCGGTGTGAGCATAACAAGGACACCTCATTCAGCTGCTTCCAGTGGATGCAAACACGACAACACTGAGGCACAGACACGAGACAGGTGACAAAATCACAGATTTCTCTTAACCATGTAGTTCTGTATATGGATACATAAAAACACTCACTATTTTTATGTCATCAGTTCAGACTGTCAATGTAAAAGAAAGCTGTTCAGTAAAACTTTATTAATCGGTCCAGTTCAGCCTCTACCTACCAGCTCTTTGCTGTTCTCAGAGAAAGCCTCCTGCACGTAGAGCCGTCCCACAGCTTTGTCCAGGTTGCTGTTGACGTACAGTGCGCACCGTCGCCACACGGCCTTCTCTGATGTTTTACCGGTCAGAACCTATTGCGAAGGTGATGAGACAACATAATGAATGAAGGAGAAACTTTGTTCAAATAAAAAAACTGATTTCCATTTTAGGAAGTAGAGTGAAAGAAAAAGGATGGGTTATGAAAAAAAACTTACAAGAATCTATAAAAAAACAAGAAATAAAGCACCGCATCGCCTAAACATTTTAATAAACAACCCCAGATCATAGCACTGCCCCACAGGCTTATCCAGTAGGTGCCAGGCATGAAGGGTAATAACTTCACTTGTCTCTCTTCTTGCCCTGACGCGCCCATCACTCTGGAAGATGGTAAATCTGAACTCAGACCACATCATGATCTTCTTCCGTTGCTCCAGAGGATTTTTTTTTTCCATTTAGCCTCACTGACTAGTTGTTTTCTAAAGACTACACAGCTGTTCAGTTGCAATCCCTCGAGTTCTCATTGTGTGTGTGGTAATGTGTTTACTTTCACTATTAAACACAGCCCAGAGTTCTAGTGTTGTTTTTCTTCTATTTGATTTCACCAAACGTTTAAGTGATCACCGATCACGATCATTCAGGATTCTTTTCCAGCCACATTTCTTCTTTAGTAGATTCTGCAATCTCCTTAGATGTTTTCTTGTGTTTGATGGATGTCAGTGATTGGACCCTTCTCAAACACACCGACATCTGTTCCATGACCAAAGGGTAAATTTATGACAGACATCTTCCTTGTTTTAATGACATTTCAGAGTCTGTTAAATGTAACATCTATTAGACTTCCTTGTACCTTTTTCTTTTCAACAACTACAAGTAATGTTTTACACCTGTACAATAACTTTCCACTTTGAAATTGTTAAGACATTGCAAGGACATTCATGAAAGTAGTTTTCCCAAGTCAACATGTCAAGGTAATATCAGGCTGCGTACCTTGTGGAAAGCGTTCCTGGTGTTTCTGTAAGGTCGGCTGAGCCCCTCTACCATTTTCATAACAAACCGCCAAACCACATAGTTTTGCAGATCCCTGAGAGAAAAAAAAATGCAGAAAGGACAAGGAGATCGACATGATCCTGCAGTGATCTAACAGCAGAGTGTGACCAGGTTTTTCTAACCGCATCCTGTGACTCTGACCTTGGCAGAAACGCATACAATTACTGCACAGGTAAGCAATTTCTCTGAAAAACAATAACCATCTCTGACTTGTATAATCTTACACACCTCTTGGTGTATTTGGCTAATACACCTTTGAGTTTTACGAAATAGCTGGGGTAGTTGTTGATGATTTTCTCCGATTCAGGAACCTTGATGTTCACGGTGTCCATTATCTTAGCTGTGAAGTAACTCCAGTTGAATTTCTTCAGGTTGAGCCAAAACACACACAAACAAACCAAGTTTGAGATATTTAACACTAAGTTTAAATAATAGCAATACTCACGAGCTAAGATGTTAGCATTACCTGAGAGTCAATTTCAAGAGTGAAGTTTCTGTTCAGCTCCCTCAATTCCATCTTGTTGTAAAGCAACACTTGATCACTCTGAAGCAGCAGTGGGTCAGTGGCCTGGGAGAAAAGGAAATGCAACAAAACGAAACAAAAGACTAGAGTTTAAAAATCTCATAAAAACTCTGAGTCCCCTACACATTTACACTCTTGGTTCATCTCCAGACGCATGAAGCATGTGCAGCCCAGGAGGCCTCAGGTCTGTAAATGTCAGCGTTTGAATGGTTTAACTGCTTTGTAATACTGAGAGGCAGAGTGGAGGCAAAGCAAAGCATGTGAGCAACAGGAGAAGCGCAGCCTGACAAAACAGGGTTGCAAATCTGTTGATTTCTAGGAAATTCTTGCTGTGACAGGTTAACAAGCTTGTCTCAAAAAGATTTGTATATGCCCAGAATTATTTTGTACTGTGAACTTTTTCACAGTACAATGATGCCATCATCATTTTCAATGTGCCGGTCACATAAATGCCTAATAAATATGCAAGGGCTTTAAAATACTAAATGGATAAATGTGGCCACACCTCTTTGTTATAATATTTGACTGTTCCACTATTTTAGCTGTACAAGCAGACCAGATGTAAAACAAAAACAAAACAAAAAGAAACAGCATGTATACAGAAAAATGGTAGGGTTTTGGAGAAACCACAAAGGGGTAATATTATTTTCCCCATGGAGGTTGCTGACAAGAAAAGCTCTAAGTCCCCAAACCATACCTTTTTGTTTACATTGAATACTGCAAAGGACTTAGTTTTTTGGGGTTTTTTTGGGCTGTGCCTTAGACATGATCAGTGTCAGTAGCTGTCTTTAAATGAGTTCCAAATCCAAAGTTTCCACATCCCAAAGTCCAGTACCGGTAGAGACCAGCACCGGCTGCCTTTCTATGAGTGTCTTCAGGGCAAACACTACGACTGTTGGATCGAAGCAGACCATCGATCCAGAGAAGATAGAGGCTAAGGTGGAAGAGCTGTAGAGCAGCTCCTGGGAAGTAATTTAATTATTACATGAGATAATAGGTCTAATAGGGCTTTTAGGGCTTTAGATAACATTTTGAGCAATTTTTCTTTGTGTTGTAGTAATACCTTTTTACTTCATTAAAATCATTAAGGGGAACTTAGTGTGATTAATAATGTAGCTATTGGATGAATAAATCAATAATGAATACATAGAGTTTGTTTTTTTATCATCAGTAATTAAGTGGAGAGTTGTTTATCTGATTTGACTAATCAAAGTGTTTTAGGTTTGAGCAACAAATTATTAACATTCACTCCTTACTGAGGGAAAAAACAAACTGCGAAAGTCCTATAGTTAAACAAAGACAAGAGCAAACACCAAACTGTGCATCACATTTCAGCTTAAGTGATCTCTGAAAGAATATGCTCACACTGACGATGTCTCTCTCCAAATCCACAACTCGTGTCACCTCTGCTTTTATGTCTGTTTCGCTGATTTTCAGTCCCCGGTCAGTGCGGATCAACTTTGCCAGGTCAAACATGAACTTCTCATAAGCTCGACATGCCTGTAAAGCACATTTTATAATAATAATGCTTGTTTTCCCAAAACAAAAAGTGTCTCCTCGCACCAATGCACACTGTTGCTACAGCTACTTCTTATAGCTGCTTTTTGTTTTATCAAATCAACAGTTCACATTCAGCTGTAAAATAAAACCAGAAGAGAGGATGTCTGTTCCAGTAACAACATTTGGTCTGTCTTGCTTTTCTCTCTTGCTCTCGATGAAGGCGGATGCTTTTTTCCTCTGTTCCCTCTCTGCCCATGCCTGCCCTGCTTGCTCTGTTTTTGTCCTGTCTTTTTCTATATTTTTGGAGCCTGTCTTTGCACATCATCCAAATCTACAAATTATGGATCTGGTCAACCAATCTCTCAATGCAATTGATCAAATTTTTGATGAGAAATCTGGGCACAGGAGAGCCCTCTTGTCCTGTGGGGACAAACCCGGCAGGATTCACCCTGGATTTATTCATGATAACAGGATTTCTGCTGTTTGGAGCTTGTGGATTCCTGGATTATCAACAAATTTGTGACGGACTTGGCCGAACTAGCAAACACTCAGACTGTTGGTGTGGACAGAGACGAGGACTCTAAAACTCACTAACGAGTTGGAATTGATCTTGGAGAAGTTGCTAGTTTCTAGTTGCTAGTTTCTAGTTGCTAGTTTCGGTTCAGTGGAACGACCAAACTAATTTGGATAATTGGGAACTGAGATGTATCGGAGAGACTTTAGGGAAGATTGAAATTTATAATCTTCCCGACCTAAGACATTCTGTTTCTGAATTGGCTTTTCCCGTGTGGCCTTGGAAAGGCTGCATATCTCTAATCTCCTTGAAGATATGTAAACACAATGCTCTTTCCCACTTCACCCCCTCCTGTCTCCATGGAGCCGTGGAGCTGGGCGTTCCCAAGGACATCATTCCTCGATAACACCTCTATCGGACTTTGCCAGGAGGCTCAGCCACCTGGTTTCATGGCCCTTTTATGTCACCGCCTTCACTCATGTCTCTGTTTTGCCCTTTGTTTTGCCTGAATGTTGCGATTTGCCCTAATGTGTCCTTTCCTCTTTTTTGCGCTCTATCCTTTGGTTTGTTATTTTGTTTGTATTTCCTTTTTATTCATGTAAAGCACTTTGAATTGCCTTGTTGCTGAAAATGTGCTACATAAATAAAATTACCTTACAGAGATTTTCTTCCCCACTTTTTATTTACAACAAACCACTGAAAGGCAATATTTTTCCCTATAGCTTAATCCAAACTATTGCATTTAAGCAGTGCAAAAATGTTCAATCATGATGGTGATGCTTTAATTGGGTTGGACGATCTGGCTAAAAAACATCACAATATGACCGTTTTGTATCAGTTAATAGACAATTATTGATATATTGATTGATAGGTCTTTTTGTGTTTATTAGTTGAAATACTGCCAAACTGGCAGTATGAACTTTTCTGTTTCATCCACAGTGTTCACTCTATGCCATTGTTTATTGTTCAGCAGTTATGAGACACAATGGTGAAACCTTAAAGTGCTGCTGCACAAGTTTCTCAACAGGTTGTTGCTTGGCTGATGCCGTCTTCCTTGCATTCTGTCCCAGAATGCAGTGTGGTTCTGGATCGGAGTTCAGTGAATTTGTTATATATTGAATTTTCTATTAGATGTACTAGCTATTAATATTGATCTTGTGTCTGTCACGATATAGTTCATTGATTTTGTTGTTCAGTCCTATGCTTTATGAAACACCAGCTTTCCATGTTACAAAATCTTTCAACAAAATAAATCAGCACAAGCACAAATTAACATTTTCTACTGCTTTGGTTAAGAGTTACTTACACATGACCAAATAACTATTTAAACATTTCAGCACACCTCTGCAAAGCGACCCTTGCAGGTGTAGTAGTCTCTGGACAAGAGGCCAAAGGACATTTGCTGGTCAAACTGACAAAGAATAGAAGACAAAAAAAATCAAGACAATATTGTAGTTACCAGAAATAAAGACCATTATGTAACCAGTTTTGCCCAACAGATTGAACTCTCTCATTACAAGACCCACTTGTTCAAGAATTTAAGTACGTCTGATTTATCAGCTACCTGTCTGCATACAATATGAAAATTAAATATTGTTTGAAAGTTTTTTTTTTTGTTTGTTTTAATTGGTTGAAATATTGTCAAACTATTGTTACTTTTCCTATTGATGCCAAATATTTTATTGTTTTCCAAATTCCGGGGATCTTTGCAACACAAAAGAACAAAATCAGCCTTTGTATTTTAAAGAAGGTGATTTATTCCTCAAATTTCAATGCATATACTGTACTAAAACTTTTTGGACTGTGTTTTAGTCCAAAATCATATTTTTGTAATGTTCAAATCTTCTGGGAGATTGTGTTTTGAGATTTTTATTGACTGTAAGTCCAAATAATCAAAACTGAAAAAACAAATATACTTGAATTGCCGTTTACCCACTCTGTCAAAATTAGTGAAAAATTAACATACTGAATTCTAATTTACTCAGATGCGCTTTTAGAGGTTTTACACCCGCAAGCTTTGTACGTACATAAATGATGTGTGAAGTGGAGTCTCCGTCATCAATGTAAACGAAAAAGTAAACCAGGACTTGTGTTGCATATTTCCAATTTAACCTGGCAATGACATCCTCTAACCTCCAGGTTTTCCCTGAAGAAATAAGATCGGAGGAAGGAGGATGTGCGAGGGAAGAACTGCAATAAGAGATTTATAGCATGATGGCAGCGAGAGGAAGAAAGGTAAAAAAAATGCAATACCATAGTCATCCTCCCAGTTGTCCACAGCCATGGGCCACTCAAAGATGTCTGGCAGCATGTCGAGCAAAGGAGCCCCTCCTTTCTGCTCAATTAATCCTATACAGTGCAGTATTGATGAAAGTCAAACAGGAATCAGCTTGCATACAGTAATTTTACACAAGCTGAAAAAGTAAAATCGGAACATGCTGAATTAAGATTCATTCTAATTTCTAAATTGAAATTGTAACCCTGTAAGACCCATTGCTGTAACTTTACAACATATCTATTTCAAACAAAAAAAATTGTAAAAATTATTATTTTTATTCTAGGTTTTTACTTAGAAATTGAACCTGTTTGTTCAGTCTTGGAATACTAATGGACAATTTATTCTCCAACTTGAAAAACAGTGGCAAATGGCAAATAAGCAATAACCAAGATCTCTGAGTACCACATTAATTAAAACGTAGTGAGTAAAACGTTTAAGAGTTTTGGCTGGCCATTACAATTTCTAGATCATGTATACATATGTAATGTTATGTACAACACTTTTACAAAATGGAAAGATGAGCATGTTTGATATTATATCTAATATTACATTTTTATCTTCCACATTCTGAAGAAACAGACAACCTTCAGGAATTGTACAAAGTGATGCCTATACAAAACATGATAGTTTATCTACAATGGATTAGTCCATTCACATCTCATGTCTGCTGACTCACTCTCGTTTGTGCAGGACTTGTAAAGTGTCTTTGCCTTGGTGAGAGCAGCAGCCTCCCTCTCCACCTTCTTTTCAAGGACACCTGCATATAAGCACAAACAAAAGGACATATGATTGACACTGCATTTGACCAATCATATTATGAAATGACTGTTCCCAAGCCAGTAATATCCAGAGAGTGTCATGTAGCTAATTTGCACATCCCATATTCTTTCTTGAATATATTTTACTGGTCAACGCAGCCACTAAATCTAAAATAACAGATGTTACAAGATTTCTGTCACAGGGATATATGGCACCTTGGGGTTTGTTTTGACATGAAGAAATCAGCTTCGTGCAAAACTAATGTATCCTTAGTGTGTCAAACTGAGCAGAAAGTTAGAGTCTGTGTGCCCTTGTGCGTAAAGGCATTTACGGGATTTTTTTTCTCACCAGTGTTTTGTCAATATGTGTCAAAGCGAAATATATTTCTTCAACGAAACGTCAAAATGAGTCACGAGAGTGAAGTATTTTTACATACAGTACTTTGTGACTGACTGAACTGATTTTACTCCTGCAGAATTTCACAAAGGAACTCAAAGAAACCAGTTAGTGTGTTTTTCATTCTCAACTTGTCTTAGATTTATCTCCAACAATGTGTGTGTGTGTGTGGTATGTGCATAGTGTGTAATAAAAACTATCAGAGCTTGCTTATGTTCTTAATTCCAAGGTGTAACCACTTCAAGATGCCTTTAACTGAAATATTTTTTTGAATAAAGTTAACTTGCCTTGTTGTTTGTAATAGTAGTAATAGACTTCTGCTCAACTGCAGTCCACACAATATGAATATCCCCCAAACTCTGAAATAGGTCATTTTCTTTTTTTTAATAATCAACTAGAGGACTCAACCTCAAGTCCTCAGGAGATTTTGTTCTGCAACTTTTAATGACTCCAGTGCTTCAAAACATCAGAATTCATTTTCTCATTATTATCAGGAACTTTACTGTGTTGAGGGAAAAAAAAATCCCTCAACACTATGGTCATGTCTGTGTTCAGGGAAACAAGCTGTTGAGTTTAATATCTCTCTCTTTTTAAGGCTACAATTACAAGCATACTTGTGCACTTTACTTAAAAACACTTTCTTCCATTCAACCTTAATACAGCACTGTAAAAGCAGCATGCTTCTTTAGAAACAATCTTTTGTAGCTTCCTTTGTTGAATATATCAATGACTTTACTGGACAACTGTTAATGAAGCACTCTTTCCCTTGAATGGTCACAACATGGAATGGCACAGAAAGTATTACAATTTTTTATTAAAATTTACAGAGAAAAGAAAAATGCTTCAGATATATATCTGAGTTTTAGATGGATTATTGCATAATTCGTACTCTTGAACAACAAAAAAAAACCTTCTAAAATACTGTCACCTTTGAGGACGACTTCCAACTCGGCTTTTAAGATGTTGTACAAGCCATATTTGGCGTGGGTCTCTGGGATGATGTTCTTTTTCAGCCATCCTCCACAGGAATATTGATAGAAGTTGTCACAAGGATCCACGCTAGCATCCATCTTCCCAATGAGGCGAGACGCTGCGGGAAATTGAGAAGGCCAGCTTTACGTTTATTGGGAGGGAAAAACAAGTAAAAAATCTGAAACAAGTATGAAGTCATTTGCAACAGTATGAGCTGGAAGAAGCCCTATACAATTATGCAGATGAAATATAATTTAGTTCTGCAAAGTAGACTGTCAGGACTGTAATAAAACTTACAAAGAGAGAGCACTGGAAAGCAGGGAAATAAATGTCTCCTCAATTAAGACTCTGATTATCAAAAACTCCAAATGAAAATCCACACATGAAAAAAAATGAATCAGTCCAACATCACAGGTCGAAACAAGTTCAACTTTTAATTAGGTCTTTTTCATCAGCTACCTACAGCCACCTGATTAAAGATGCTCCAATGTCACCAATTAATACTCTGGCATTCTGGGAAATATGTTTAGTCATCTTACACCAAAGTGTTCAAAGAAAAGATTAGCTAAGAACCTGTTGAAGGATGAAGGCTGCAGCTGATCAGCCGAATGCTGGAAACAGGAAAAGCAGCTAAAAAGCTCTGGTTAGAGAGATCTAATCCTCCTACAGAGCTAAAGCGCCAAAATGCTCACTTCAGATACCAACACAAAACTTAATGCGTTTATTCCTCACTGAAAAGTGAGGTGGAATTGTTTAAGTTAGGGATAAACGCTAAGAATTTATTGAGGTTACTTTGATTATTTTCACTGATTCAATTAAAGAAAGTACATTTATCTGTGAATAATTTGCACTTAGTCAAACTACAGTTTAGCAAAGCTTGTTGCAAGGTAAGAGCTCTTTGTTGTAGGCCTTACAATAAAAATGGAAACTAAACTGTTTAAATGTTTAACTTGACAAATTGGGAAATCTTCTTTGAAGTCTCAAGTTTTCAGTCAGTATAGATTTAAAACAAAAATCAGTCTTGGTGTTTTGATGTTTTTGATCCCTATTAATTACACATTAAATGAAATGAAATTTAAAGCATTTTCCATTTTAGGATTTTTACTTGTCTGTATTTAATGTCCCCCTAACATTGTTTGAATTTGAATTTAAATGTGGATCTGAATCAACTGCATGAACTAGCAAACAAAATTCATGCTATTCTTGAATTGTTGTCAACGGACACCCAGCATCATTCTACTGGCTGCAAATTGGCTCCAGGATGAACTTTGGACACCCCCGTTTTATAACCTCTTGGATAAACGCCAACTTCTAAGACTTGGAACTCATAACCAAAAAAATATCACTAAACTAGATTGTTCCAATATCAATTATCGTCAAGTTTTCTGTTGTTTATCAAGGACACAAATAATTTTCAACATGACATTTAATAAATCAAATGTACATAGTAGGAAGATGAATCTTTTTTTTCTAAACTTAATCTCATTCTACATTATTTTATTATCTTTTGAGATGTTTGTTTCATTCCCTGTAAGAAGCAAACTCCTTGGTTGAATGAACATTTCTATATGTAGTAGGACTGACCATATCTGTTTCATTGTGGTTTTGACTGAAAGAGAACATGTCTGAGTCGTAGAGGCCGTTTTCAGTGAGCACGTCTAAAATGCTTCTGCTGCAGCCTCACTTCTCCCATGCCGGCTCCCTCTGGGAGAAGTCAAAGCCTTCAGGATGAAACAATAGAGAGAAAAAACAAACGAACACAAGCTGCTTACCTGACTGCGTGCAGTCAGCTGTGGTGCAGATTTCATCTGTAAGAGAACGTAAAACACATTTCCATTACTCGGTGGGTTTTTCAGCACTCAGTGGTGATTATACCTAAATCAGTTCCTTCTTCTGTATTTCTTTTTATTAATTACTTTGTTGCACACATGTAACGCAAAACTCCTCACAAATGTCACTTTCTTTCAGAAATGTGTCAATCAAGTGAAATTTGGATGCACTGTCACTCCAGCAGATTACAATTTGACCTTTAATGCAGCGCTCTGTGGGTTATATGAGTGAGCACACATAAAATGAACATAGTTGAGTGTAAACATGGCTACAAGCACAGCCAAGCCGCTCAGTGTTCATTTCCCTGACAAAGCAGCTTACACTATATTAAAGCACAAGACTCCAAAAATTAATAATAGTGGAGAATTTTCTACCCTGTCGTCCTGACCTCAGTGTTGGCTGCTAAGGTAAAAATTACTCAAAAAATGTCGGAGGTGATGACTTGAGTTCCACTACCTCTGCCATTATAAAACTGTTTGTCTGAGGTTTGCTCTAATCCCGCATGGGGGCAGAGGTGGCGTCATGTCAATCGGATGACCTTTTTTGTCAGGATTCTGCCATCATCACCTGTTGACCTTTATCAACTGTGTGATAACTGATACTCAAACCCTATTCAACTGCTTATTATACGCAGTTGTTAGATCATCATCCATTTTTCAAAATGACAAACATTCTCTAGGAAATATGCAGTTCCTAGAATCAAGCCTACATTTAGAAATTTGAGACATTGTTTTTGAATCAAAAAAACCTTTTTAAGGGGACGTTTGAAAACATATGCAAATTTTTCTTTTTCTTTTTTAATTCTGTCCCAGAGCACAGCGGATAAAAGCACACAAAACATATATAAGGAAAGGGCAACACTTGTGCATGATTCTTAATTGAAACACTCACTTGACTGAGTGGCAAACAAGATGAGGAGGACTACAATGACAATGACAAACAAAGAGACGATAGCAATGAGGCTGATTTCCAGAGAGGTCAAACGGGGCTTCTTTGCTGATTTTGGGGTATCGGTCTCTGTCATTGTCAGGTCTCCTCTGTCACCAGCCGGCTGTATCAACTCACCTAATAAGGGAAAAAAACATTAGTCAATTCATTAACAAAGCTGTTCCAGTCTCAGCTTCCTGTCACTCTTACTGAAAAAGGTCCTCTTTGCACCCAATTTCTCTAGAATCACTTGCCATCAGTTTCCAAACCTCCAGACCAGCATACAGACTTCAACAGAAGCTAAAAGGAAAGGCCTCAATGCCCCCGATAGACACTATGAGAACGTAGCTAAATGGCGAGGTCACCATCACTGTGGTAACCCACCACTTCGTGGAGTTGCTTTCATTGCCAAGCACTTCCATTTTCTTATAATACAGCTGACAGTTGACTCTGGAATATTTCAGTGAGGAAATTTCACAACTAGATTTGTTGTAAAGGTGGCATCCATTCACAGTTCCACTCTGGAATTCACTGACCAGTGTGACCCATTCATTCACAAATGTTTGCAAAAACAGTCTGCACGTCTCGGTGCTTAATTTTATACACCTGTAGCCATGGAAGTGATAGGAACATTTGATTCCGATAATTTGGATGGGTGAGCAAAAATACTTTTGGCAAAGGGAACAATGATGCAGAAAATCAGTCATTTTGTGGTCCCTCACTGACCAGAAAGCAAAGAGGAGGATGACTGGTGATTTCTCTTCCCTTACTGATAAGAATAAATAAATGCTACATTTTAAAGTATTTACTGACAAAATTACAATAGTGTTCAAAACAACCTATGTTTTTGCTTTACGGTGTAATAATTTATTGGCACACTTTACCTTGTTGTTGTCGTTAGAGCTTTCTTTGATTTCCAAATATATTAGTATGTGTGAGAGAATTTGTCAATGACAGGAATTAACTTAAAATAGTTGTAGATCAACGCTTTATGAAATTCGGTTAATTTACTTGTAGCTTAATGGCACGTGTATGTACGTCAAATTCAATATGGCGGACGCCATGGCGTATCGCAGCAACTGGCCGACCCGCTCATTGATTCGTCTATGTATTCATATCAACGATGCAATCTATTACAGAACAGTTCCTTAAAATACAGAAATAAATACAACTCTGATTTACTATTACTGTAAATTTAACATAGAAAATAAACACAAGCGAATAAATAAATAAATACATAAATATGAATCTCCTTTGTCAAAAATATTTTAAACTCAACAATGCAGAAAATCTGGAACCACTCTGAAGCTAACGTATTAAGTCGATAGCCTTGAGCTATGAATATGACTACTGCTAAATAATTTTAAAACAAAATAGTGAAAACAGACATTTCAAAAGACATCAGCAGCCAGACAACGCTGTAAGCAAAAAATTGCTTTATAGATTATTATTATTCATAATAAACAAACTAAAAATCTTGCCATGTGAAGTAAGCGTTTGCTAAAAGTATTTTCAACAGTTGTAGAATAAATATGACTAAAGTGGTAGGAAAAATATCGCTATGTGTAGATTAAAATGTTGGGTTGCAAAACAAACAAACAAAAAAACAAACAAAAGAAAGACGTGAAAAATTTACAGATTAGGTTCAGTTCACTTAGCACATTAAGGCCCATTAATAAAAAAATTTATTTTATTTTCTTTTACATTTTGAGGTCACTGTATGGTTGGTGTTCTAAAGTTACAAAAACTTTGTCAATAAAAACACTCTTACTTTTTCACTTGGCAGTTATTGATATCTTTTTATGTGTGGTTGCCTATCAATGGTAATAGTTTTAATTCTACTAAAGTGTATTCCTATTCTCGTCCACTTACATTTACGATAATTTAACTTGGTTTCATTATATGTCAAAGATTTTCCAACAGATATTTGGTTTGTGCAAATGCTACATTGAGTGGCTAAACAATGAAGCCTAATATCAGCTTTCTTTAAAAGTGGATTACTGTCCACATAAGATTATTTCTTACTACTTTACCCAACATGTCACTTCACTTTGAAATTTGGACAGTGACAAGGGACTTAAAGTTGCACTTCTGTCATTTGATCAAAATAAAAAGGTTAATCACAACTTAGTAAAGCAGTGAGCCATGTGATATTTAATTTGATGGGTTTTTTTCTCTCTTACCCGCCCCAGGAGATGCTTAGAGCTCATCCTTTGTGCCTTTTAGTCCCTTTATTAATTAAAAAGGATTTTTTTTTGTTGTTTGTTTGAATATGTTTAGAGAGGACATCTGATTTAAGAAACACCTTAAACTTGTTTGGTTAGGTCTTTTGGGATTGGAATTTAGAAAAACATAAACAGTACATGTGCCTTGGGCATGGTTGTGACTTACATGCACTTTCCAATAACAAGCCTACAAACCCTCTGTAGAGTTCACGGTTCCATCCCAACAACATAATCTTCTAATAGTTTGACTTGGAAACTTTCCTTCATAGTGGTTGCATCATAGTTTAATAATGACGACTAGAGACACTTTGTCTGTGCACAGCTGTCTTTCACTACAAAGTTGCTTTGTGATCTTTGTCAACTTGCTTCATGCTTCGGAAGCAAAAAGTCCGAACCATAACCTTCCTCGTTAACCTGGTCTCTGTTTGACACTAATGACAATAAACACACATAGTATACTTGAAAACAAGTACAAAATACGGTAAAAACATTGTCTGTTAGAATAGATTAAAATGTTTAGATACTTGCATAGCACATTTTTACTAGTATTACCTAGAATAAACTAAAGTTAATGTTAGACAACAAGTTTAAAGATAGTATAGCTCACCTTCGTATCCGTGAATGTATAACGAGGTGTATGTCTTAAAAACTTTCTCCAGCTTACGTGTTGGAGCTTCGGATCGATGTACATTATTAGCTATTAACTTGAACAAGCCCTGCGAGCACCGACTGTAAAACGGCATTTTCAATGGACCGGAAGCGACCGAGCCGCTTATTCCCGAACATAGAAGCTGATATGCAAAGAGCCCATTATCTCAAACCTTCTTTAAATTTATTGTTTCATTTCATTTTATCACCACCTACAGGTCAGGCGTAGTTACTGCAACATTCTGCGGCGTTCGTAGGAATGGAGACATTTTTGAAATATTATATTCCGAAGAGAGTTTTTGGAAACAACAAACTCAAAGCTTGTTCAGGCAAATTATTTGCTATCCCACATAACAAATTTGGTCTGGGCCAGATGTGGCCCACAGCAGCCTCTTACTGGCCCCACATGGCTGAATGAATTACATATTCCTAGCTCAAAGCTAACGGCTTTAGCCAGTAGGCTTGAACTTTGTAAATTATTAATCCTATTTTTTTTTTAAAGAGTCAAAACTGACATTTTAAAAACTACAGGCGTACACGTACACTAGCAGCCAAACAACACCGTAAGTGAAAACATTTAATTACTTAAAGTAACAAAAAACTAGGAGTTAGCTGAAAGTATTTTCAACGGTACAATAAGGGAAGTGTTTCAGGTGGCAGAAAAAATACAGCTATGTATAGATTAAAATGCTAAAAAAAAAAAGAAAAACAAACAGACCAAAAGAAGAGAGATGAAAAACTTACCGATTAAGCTCAGTTCAATCACACGAGCTCGTCACTATGGCGACGGAGCTGAAGAACGCAATTTGTTACGTACTTCACAAGGACCAGACGATACGGCGGTCATCTTCGAGCGGTCGTCCCTCCTACTTTGCTCAACCAAAATAGCAGAAGATGCCTCAGCACTGAGGGATATTGTTGTTCGGATCGATGGACTAATGACGTGAGGGCTCCACAAACAACATTTCACAAGTAAGATGGACATATTATTGTGTATATTTTGTGATTAGAATATTACTTTACTGTATTTATGTCCACCGGTGAGATACCAGCTAATATTAGCCACAGTGCTTGGTGTAATACGGGTTCAGCCCCGCTATGAAGGCTAACTGAGATTCTGTAAATCTAAAAAAATTTATTATTCTCTAACATTGACTTAGATTATCTGACACAAGGGCCTATATTAGAAATGAAACAATGTAACATATATTATAAAACTTATATTATGTGTTATAACATTCACCAGCAAACTTTACACAGGTGGTAAAGACTATTATTTATATGTAATTCTTTCACTCTGTCAAAAGTAAGATACATCCCAAATCTTCTGTTTTTGTTTTGAAGGTTTCCTAAAGACACGATGTGAGGAAGAAGAGGGAGATATCTATAAAGAGAGACGGATTCACTGCAGCACGGATGAATCTCGCATCGGATTTTGGACTCAATCTCAGCTGCTGAATCACTCTGAAGCTAGAACTCGTCGGCTGAAAAACATATACATATCTATATATATGTATGTACACACATACATACATATAAACATGTATTCAATATATATTATTCAGTATTAATCATTATTTATTTGTGTTTGTATAGTTATATAAATATGTATTGATATTACTTAATAATTTATTAAATAAATTATGAACAGCTGTGTGCTTTGTAATATGCTCATCATACATCAATATCAGAATATTCCATTCCTATTGTTATAGCCACTAAGCATATTTAAATATGCTGAAGTATGTATTAAAAACATACTTAAAAATACAGTTGTTTATAAATGTAGCTTTGATACATGTTTGAATAAGGTTTACAGTAACAAAAAAGCGCCTGTGCCTGCTAAACACGTAACGCTGAGTGGAGTGGTGTACCGC
>NW_015113731.1:109318-112987 GCF_001443285.1 Poecilia latipinna
GTCAGATGAATGAGAAAACACATTGAATCTCCCAAAAAAGCTAATGTGGTTAGACAACAGAGAGTACAAATCAATATATATATTATTATGGATAATCCCTGAAAATAAATTTAGGGAATAGATAAAATAGTTCAAAATAAGTTTTCTCAGTATAGATGTAAATTTGTTTAACTTCCATAAACTAAAAAGGAATCAGAATTTTGTTGTCCCTGATCATAATTCATAATAAATCCTTAAAATTTGAAAAGTTCAGATATCGGCATCCGATTTCATCAGAAACTTATAGAAACTTTTATGGGAGTTTGTTTTAAGTCGATGGAGTTTGATTAACGATCGTCTTCAGGATGGCTGCAGTTATCCTAACTAATGTTGGACGTTTTTGTATCACACTTTTTCCTTCCACTCAACTATCTATAAACATGCTTGGATACAGCTCTCTATTTTTTAGGAATGCCAACATAGATAAAGATGGAGGAACTGGCCTGCGTTTCAATGAATATATTTCAGATGTATAAAAACGTTTTAAAAGTGAAGGAATCAAGTGAATTTATTTGAATTACGAGGGTATAAGGGTGACTCACTCAGTCAAAGGGATGAGACTTTGAAAGAATGCAGTGTGTCCTATAACGCTAAAACAAGAAGTAAAGGATTTAAAAACAATTTCTGACCTCTCCACAATTTAGTAGCAATTATTAAATATTATTGACTAATGGTTTAATGATAAAGCAGATGTCTGACATCTGTGAAATGATGTCACAGTGGGTTTTTTAATTCCAGTTTCAATCTTCATTTTCAAGATACAAAACATAATATTTCAGTGTATTAACTACAGCTTTTGTTTCACATTAGTTTACTACTTCTCAACTTCAAATCGTTTGCCATATTTACAGCGGAAAGGGAAAAACAAATGATGCAATTTAGTCTCTCCAATTAAGTTTGCGTTGTGTTTTGGAACAGTCAATCCAACCTAAATTAATTAATTTCCACCATAACACCTGTGACCTCCTGTTTTGTAGCCTCTGGCATAGATGTAGTCATTCTTGCTTGTCACTGCATGCCCATTCCACGCCCTCCCCTCGCCCACACACACACACAGACACGCACACACCCCACAACTCCTCCTCAGCCTCCACCTTCCATCTTCAATATCATTGGACAAAAGGTAAATTGGCAGTTTGAAGATGATGTAAGGATGTCACCTCTTGATGCACACAAACACAAAAACAAGTTTCAGGGTTTCCCAAGTGTGTGTTATGCTTCTGCAGATGTTGTTCAAAAAATATATCTGATCTGAACAACAGGTGTGGTTCATTTGCCGTTTTCCTAGGGCATAAGGTCACACAAACAAGCCACACCGACATGGTTCCTCCAGATAATAAAACTTTTCTTTTTCCCTGTGAAAATAAATAGTTATGTCATAAAAACACATATGCTTTATATTTTCTAAGTCCACAATGAAGCCTAAAGTTTGTAGTTTAATTCTTAAAAAACAACATGTCTGTCTGTTTAGAATTAGAGACGATTAAAGATTATGTCAATATTTTATTTTATCTTTAAGTTCGTTTAGTTAATTGAAATATAATATCAAGAGAACTTTAAATGTATTTAATTATTTTTTTGTGTGATGGTAATCAAATCTGTTTTGTTTTCCTTCTTTATGAGACTTCACAAGGCCTTCACTGAAATTGTCATAACATAATTAATACAAAACTTTGGACTTTGGTTACTGAATTTCACTCTGTAAGATCAGATCACTTAGTTGGACATTGAATGAAATCTTTTATATTTACATTAAACAATGTGTACTTTCATATTTCACATCAGAAAGACAAAAATATGTATAAAGCTTCATACAAAGTCTGGCATTTTTAAGAGTAAAAAGAAAAACGTTAAACACAAATATTAAAACTTAAGCAGATGTTCACATTAGTTTACTGCTATTTTCGACCTACGTTTTTTTTTTTTCTAATATTACATTTGTAAAACTAATAGTTATATTAGTTATGTTATCTCAAACCTCTGGCAGTTAAATTAAGTGGGAAAAACCTGAAGATGACAAAAAAGTGTAATTACGTGATCTGGATAATGGCACTTGTATGTGATGAATTAAGAAAAAAAGAAACTTATTTTATGGATAAAGTAGTTTAATCTATGTTTGTGGCATCGCAGTCCCAGCTCAAATAACAAGATATAATTTAATCTCTGCATTTTAGTCTTAATGATGCAAATTGGTAAGATAAACGCTTTTAGGCAAATAAGAGATGCAGCATGCAGTCCTGAAGGGTCCTTCATTTATTTTTTCAAGGCTTCCATTAACATTTTATTTAAATGAGACAGAAAAATAAAAAATAAAATTCTCTGGCAGGGGAATAAAAAGAAGAATGAATAAATTAACTAACAACATAGTGTGATGTGAATCTAGGTGACATGTTTTTTCTGGTCCATATCTAAAATGCTCCCCATGAAGGATGTTTTTAAAAGTCATGACTTTCAGTAACTATATCAGCTTCTTGGCATGTACCAAATTGCGAGTCCCATCTAATACTTATGTTCAAAATTGTTTTAATCACTTTACATTTTGCAAAGTAGTATTATTTTCTTTTTGTATATTGAACTTTTTCATAATTCATCAACATTTCATTCAAGATTAATTGCTTATGTTTAAAGTGTTAATCAAAAATAGAATTTTATGAAGACTTTAAAAGTGTTTGATATTTAAGAAATCTCCCACACAACTTTATAGACAGTATAAATCACAATCCACCTAGTACAGCCCTGCTTACGTCTTGGCCTTGAAACCCACAGGAGCATATTGTTAGGATCCTGTGATTTGAGGTTTGTTTATTCTACATTTCTTAGTTTATTTTTATTAGAAACTAATACAACTAATAAAAAGTTTAGATGAGTCTTGGTTCTGTTTTACTTTAGATCAGTCATTTAGTGATTCTAGTTTATGATGTTTATTTCTTTGTTGCTCTAGTTTATTATGTTTCTTAGGTCTAGTTATTCTTTATTGTTTGATTTATTTTCTAGTCTCCTGTGTACTCCCTCGCCCTCTGTGCCACTTTCTCTCTCTCCTCAGTCTGCCTCCTGCTCTCTCCCCTCACACCTGCAGCCCATTAGCTCATCAGCCCAGGTCTTTGTTCAGCATTCAACCTCCCAGTACTTAAGCACCTCATTCTCAGTCACTCCTCGCCGGTTTCTCTCGTCTACTCCTGTTATTTGTTCCTCTTCCTGCCCCTTCCTCCTGGATTCATTTTTTTATTACACAGTGTTACGTCTAAAGCCTGCTGCTTTTGGGTCCATCCACAAACACACAACATGGCAGACAGGTGGGGTTAATAACGTGGATAAATTGAGAGATTCAACTTTTGGCTCAGTTCTCTTTTTATCTCGGTACAGAACCAGTCTGTCTCTCTTGCTCCATTTTCCCTGATTTGTGAACAAAATCCCGGTATAACAATTTCAACATATCTGAAAAAATTTTTTTTTTTAATACATGAATTTAATTCAATACAAAATAGTTTGCATTGGATTGGGTCAAATACACGTGGTTCTTATAATTCACAAAGCAAACAAAACACAGAACTACTAATCTAGCAAGACTATATACAGGTGCTGGTCATAAAATTAGAATATTGTGATAAAGTTCATTATTTTCCATAATGT
>NW_015113731.1:117572-133269 GCF_001443285.1 Poecilia latipinna
ACATTATGGAAAATAATGAACTTTATCACAATATTCTAATTTTATGACCAGCACCTGTATATATGTTATAGGACAGGTGCTAATAAAAAGAATCAAAATACAATTGGCATATAGTGATATTTCTTACATGATGTTTAAACAAAATCAGTTTACGTTGGAGCACAATATGATCTTGATGAAACCTGCATCATACAAAGTTCACTCAATAACACAAAAGAAACACTTTTGTGTGTCTGTGCTCCTTGCCTCATTTTTATGTTGTTAGTTCTGTTGTTTCTCAGAGTTTCTCTGTTTCATTATTCATTCCCCTCTGCCCTCTGAGACAGCTCTGTGCCTTCTTCTCTCTGTCTGTATTGACATTCATCCTCTTTAGTCTATTGCTGTCACAGAAGTAAATAAGTTTCTAAACAACATCACGTTATGACATAAAATTTACACTGCACAAACATATGCTGTAAAAACATAATTGTCTCGTAAAACATCACATTGTGTAAGTGTGATAATTATGTCGTGTAAACACAGTTATTATGTTGTTCGAGTGTAACAATTTCATACACATGATGGCAGTAGTGTGCTTTTTAGTCCATGCATAATGAAGGCCTGAACAATGATGCATTTACACACTCAGGTTTTACTAACTGATCTGAATCACCCAACATTCATGAGCTGCATTTACATTAAAACATGGGATGAATGTGAGTTTAACTTTCTCCCCTGAGAGCACACGTTCCTTGAATCTTGCCTGGAAGTAAAGGACCCGATGTCTGCTAGCGCTCAGCGGTCTGTCTTACGGCGTGTCTTCATCTCGTGCCACACAGGGACGTATTAAGATTGCAGGCACACCCACACGCCAGAGGCAACACAACAGGCTGCATGTAATATTTTTGTTTGCTTCATGCTCTGAGGTGCTCTGTTGTGTAGCCTGAAGTGTTTATGTTGGTAATAATGATTTGTGAAACGCCCCAATTGCTTGCGTGTTACAACACAATTTGATATGATAAACGCATGAGCTATATTGTGAATGAAATGAAAATATATTAAATTGTGTAAGCGATGAAAGTAAATTTTAAATCCACGAGAACATAGGAAGTCCTTTCTAGTATTTGTTTTTGTGCTGTTTGGACAAAAATAATTTTACTGCAGGGATCTAAAAAAAAAATAATGATAAAGTAATCTTGAATCTTACAGTTTTTCTCGACTGCTTTGACCTACTTAAAGTACCTGGGATTCCACTCGGCTGTCATCACTACTATTTCAGCAGAGTATAAGACACCTCTTGGAAATGTGATAAGAATTTCTCGCTGGTTTGGCACATTTTCCTCACCCTTTTGCAAAACGGTTCACGCAGATTTCCATCACCTGCTCCTAACTTTTAGAAGCTGTCCAGATCATTATGAAGCCACTGAAGCAGCAGTTTGACACTCTGTCACACAAATATTCACTTATCTATTTGCAGGCCTTAAAAGGTGTCCGGTCTGTGTTCAGTATGGATCCAGACTGAGTACCAAACGTGGGGATTTTTTTTTTTTTTAACAATAACAGATTTTTAAAAATCTTATACTCTGATTTTATTTTGGTTCACATGTACAGAATCTCTTGTAACATTTACAGTTTTTCCGTTTTCAGTCAGCTTGAAAAAAAAAATGTCATGCAATCAAGAAAATTTGTATCAAAGTATTTCTGATACTGGATCCAATTCTTTGCAAGAAGCATAATTTGACACTGCCTATATAGAAAGCTGTAGTTTTTCCTGATTGCTTCGATGCAGCTGTGAAAGCAGTCAGGAAAAACTGAGCAAAAGTGTTGTCGCACCGCTTGATTTAATTACAGCAATCGAGTCTACCGACATCACATCTTGACAATTTGTTTGTTTAGCCGTGCAAAAGTTCAGATTACATGATCGTATGTTGTAGAAACGCTGGATGGTGGAAACCAAAATGTGGTTCAGTGGTAGTAGTTTAACAATTTATGCAACTAGGCTATTAAAGCTCATATATTTTACATTTCCCCTCAAACCTTATTTTTTCAGCTGTACTGTACTAAATGTATTCTACAATATAATTATTTTTTAATCAATTGCTTAGGTGCATTTCTCTGATCAGAATGAAAAAAAACAACAACTCATAACTGTTAGTTCAACCTCCACAATATTAAGTCATGAGCTCATCACCGTTGGAGGTTTTCATTTCTTCCAAAAAAATAACTTCAAATCCTTCTGGACATGCATCAGTTGCTTCCATACTATCCTCTCCCGTTTTATAACATCATAACTTAAGTATGTTGTTTCTAAACAATGATGTCAGGACTGACATTGACATGAATACTTGCATTTCTGTGAAAGATCTATCCGTTTTAAACAAGTGATTTGCTTTTTGTGCTAATTCTTTTGGGGGAAAAAAAAGCATTAGCTGTTGTGCAGTCAAGAGAGAAATGCACTGAAGCAACTGAGGAAAACTGGAACAGAGGTATGACAACTTTTATATCGAGTGCATCAGTCTTTTTAATTCAACAAATGTTATACGCTACGCTATTGTTGTACATACATGTTGTAGAAGTCAATTTAAATTTTGGAAAGTGATGCTTCCAGGAAGGATTAAAGTCTTCTAACATGATGGAAACTGTCTCTCTGTTTGTGCACTTGAAAGACAAAAAGTGGATCTAATGTAGTTTAACAGTCCCAGTGACACTTGTCTACTGTGTGCCTCAACGCATCAGTGCAGGATGAATTAACCTTACTCAAGCATAACTCTGCGTTATGACAGAGCTCATATCCTTCTCCCTGATGTTTCGGTGCCCGTTCCACCTCTTTGTTTTTGTCGTTGCCTGCTGTGAAACCAGGGATTATTTTCCACGGAACACAAGCCAAAAGGGAAATTAAATCTTTCTGAGAGTTTGATGCTGATGAAGGAAATGTTATATATATGCCAAAGGGCAGAATCTCTTACATGACACTAGAGGCTGGATAGTTAATCTGCTGCTTTATGAGGGCTGTGAAGACAAAGAACTCTGGAGGGTTTTTTTTTTTAAATCAGGCTGTAACGCTCCTCTAAACTCGTCTAGTCGGCTTTTGTGCTTTTCCATTCGTCGTTTCGCATCTGTTTTTGTACAGCCCATTGTGCAATCATTTGAAGAGGTTTTGATACAGTAGGATGAAGCTATTTTGGATGGTATCAGTTGTGGTCATTCCTACAAAAAGGAGAACTCGGTTTGTGTTTTTGAGTTTTGTTTTGAATCTGTTATTTCCTTGCAACTCCAGCCAAGACCTGAGCCTGCAATGTCGAATGATACCCAACACTATGCCTGTGCTGGAGAAAAAGGGGGACATCATTTTGGGGGGCCTCTTTTCCCTTCACGACATGGTAGAGGAGCAAAGTTTGCCTTTCACCTCCCAGCCTCCTAAAAGTAAATGCACCAGGTAAGACTTGTAATTGTAAATAGTAATCATCCTGATCAGAAAGTTTCTTCATGCAGCTTTATATCAACTCTTTCTCGAATCAGATTCAATTTCCGAACTTTCCGCTGGATGCAAACTATGATCTTTGCAATCGAAGAGATCAACAAGGAGGAGAAGCTTCTTCCGAACGTCACGGTGGGATACAAGATCTATGATTCATGCAGCACGCCGCATCAGGCGTTGAAGGCTGCCATGGAGCTAATGGGGGGTGAGAAGAGCTCAGAGGTCGGAGAAAAATCTCACAGGAGCAGCACTTGCAATGAAAGCGTGCCGCTGGTGATTGGAGACGGAGGCTCCACTCAGTCTCTTGTAGTGGCTCGCTTCCTTGGCGTCTTCACCGTGCCACAAGTAAATGCATATTGTACTGTGACTTTGAAAACAATTTATATTCAATGGGTTTTTTAAAAAAATATATCTTTTACTTTATTTCAACCACAAGCTTTCTTGTATACTTTTTGGTATTTTATGTGAAGGACCAACAGAAAAAGATAGAATCCAAACTTTTTGAAATGTTTGACAAATTGGAATCTGAAAACTGCAACGCGCAAACGCAGCAACCGGCAATTTTCTTGTCCCTTTTCGCAAGAAATGTTCTCACGGCTTGATGATTCCATCTTGTTTCATTGTGTGACTCGGGGCCATGCGGAGTTTCAGTTTTCTAGCAAACAAAGGGTTTTAGGTTCAAGCAGTTATGTTTGTTTCAGTGTATCCCGTAAAAAAAAAAAAAAAGATACAAATTTATCACATGGCCAAATGTGAAAAAACTTCTACAGCTGGTTTTGTACAGCCAAGCATTGTGCCGTTGTCATTTTCAGATGTTGGATTGACAAGTTTTTCTTTAGATTGGAAAAACTTGATATTGTTTCATAATCAAACCCCAACTAACACAGCTCCACCACTGTATTAGTTGGCCTTCGTGAATATGTTTGCTCTAATTTTCACAAAGCAACTTCTGAGGTTTTCATAGAAGAGTCACTGAGATTTACTGAATGATTAACTAAAAAGGGTTGTTTACTGCTGTAGATTTCATATGGGAAGGATGACATTAAAGTACAAATACATGATACACTTTTTACTTATTTCTTAAAGTGACAAAAAGATTAAATTAGTTTACTTCTATCCCACAATTTTAGCTATAATATGCACTACCATTGATACCTCTCCATTTCTAATTATAACTCCCCATTTATTCAAGGTTGTGATCATTTTACAGATCAGCTATTTCTCCAGCTGCGCCTGTCTGAGTGACAAAAAGCAGTTTCCTGCCTTCCTAAGGACCATGCCGAGTGACTTCTTCCAGGTTAGAAGAAACATTGAGCAGAAACAGAAAACTGTCACATAATTAAGTGATACGGTCTCTCACTTCAGCATTCCTCTATTCCCAGGTAGACGCTCTGGTTCAGCTCGTTAAGCATTTCAGCTGGACGTGGGTTGGTGTGATTGCAGGTGATGATGCCTATGGTCGTGGCGGGGCAAACATTTTCGCTAACGAGGTTTGTCGAACAGTTATGAATACAAGTATGAATATTTTCTTTTGCGAGCTAATGTTAAAATATAGCTCACTATGGATCTTCAGGGTTTTTTTTGTTTTGTTTTTTTCTTCTCCCAGGTCACAAAGTTGGGTGTTTGTGTTGCCTTTCATAGGATTATCCCTAAGAACAGACAGCAGGCGGAAATTTCATCCATCATTTCCGTCATCCGGCTGTCTGGGGCAAAGGTGATTCTCGTATTTGCTGTGGAACATGATGCGGCCACGTTGTTTGACGAAGTACAAAGGTGTGATGCTTTAGTTTTAGACTGCTGGAAACCAATCATACACAGACACCACACTATAAGTGCTTTTACTTTCATCCCTGTTACATACAGAAGTGAGCTCACTGGGATACAGTGGTTAGCCAGTGAAGCTTGGAGCACAGCATCTGTACTTTCCACCCCCGAAAAGTACCACCACATCCTCCAGGGCACAGTTGGCTTTGCCATTCAGCAGGCAAGCATTCCGGGATTGCGAGACTTTCTGCTTCGCTTGAATCCGTCAAGATCGGACGCCCGGACGGATCCCTTCCTTGTGTCCTTCTGGGAAGAGGTGTTTCATTGCACCCTGGGCGCTCAAACTGAAAGTCGGGAAAAGGAAGGTGAAAGTAAGCCTCCATGCTCTGGAGAGGAAGACCTTGGGAATGTGACGAATATCTATTCAGATGTGTCACAGCTGAGGATTTCCTACAACGTCTATAAAGCGGTGTATGCTGTCGCCTATGCTCTTAAGGCAATGAAAAGCTGTGTGAAAGGAGAAGGGCCTTTTTTCCAGAGGTCCTGCGCAGATCCAGATGTTATTCAGCCTTGGCAGGTACGACTGCATGCTTAAGTTACTCACTGCAGTTTAAGACGTCTCCATTCGCTTCTTCTACTCACACACACACGCACGCACCTTCTTTGTTTAGCTACTTCATTACCTAAAGCAAGTACGGTACTTGAATTCATTTGCAAGTGAAATTAAATTTGATGAGAATGGCGACCCCGCAGCCATGTATGATCTCGTTAACTGGCAGATGAATCCAAATGGGGAACTTAAGTTCATCAACATTGGCAAATTTGATGGCATGACCGGAGACATTAAACAAAAACTGTACATCCATGAAGACATCATTTTGTGGAATGGCAACCGAACCAGGGTAAAAATAAAAAGATGTGGAATTTGAAAACTGTTTTAGCAGAAACTAAGTTTATCTTGGGCTTGCCTTTTTTCCTGCAGGTTCCCTCATCAGTATGCAGCACTATTTGTCCTCCAGGCACACGGAAGGCAATGAGACCCAACTTTCCTGTTTGCTGCTATGACTGTGTGGCTTGTACAGCTGGGAAGATCAGCAATCTCTCTGGTGAGGCAAAATTATTCAGCAGGCCCATTGTGGTGAATCGTTTTATCTATTGCACAGGTGCATCTAAAATTAATTTATTAGTTCATTTGAAAAGTCAATCATATTATACACCTCACCCCGGTGTTAGGGGGAGGATTAGTAAATGGTCACACAGCGAGGAAAAGGGGTGGTGTGGTTTGCCCCATCAAACTGTTGTTTTCCAAAACCACACAAAAAACAAAAAACAAACAAAAAAAAAAGTTAATCAAAGTGCACACCTCTGGACCACACAGAGTTCAAAGCTTGTGAGGTCCAAATGACCCCGCCTCTTAAGACTGCATGATTTTGACAGTGAAGACTTACAGCGAATGAAAACCCTGAGTTCTGTTTCTCAGAGAGCTACATTTATTTTCAGATTCCCACCAAAGTATCAAGGACCACGCAAAGTATCAAGGACCACGCAAAGTATCAAGGACCAGGCAAAGTATCAAGGACCACGCAAAGTATCAAGGACTGTGTGAGACACAGTGTTCCCGTCCCTGAGTTGGGTTTTAACATCCAATGAGAACTTGCACATTATGTGCGAGACGTTTCCAGTAAGCCGAGCATCAAACTTTTCTAAGGATTTGTCCAGCCTTCCTGTGTGGGAGAACAGGTTGGGACTACGTTCTTTTGAGCCAAAACCACTAACTTCTCCACTCTGCCACACTCTAAATTTCTCTGATGATCTGGCCTGAGGTTTGACTACTGATGTCGAGACCAGTCTCAAAATATATGTAGCAATAAAATCCCCAGAAACCTTCTTCCGCTAGCTACATTTTTGCACTCTGTCCTGGCTGTCTGACATTGACTGCAAGGTCAGGGTACTTTTCCTTTTGAAGGCCTTTTTCATGGCATCCTCCCAACAAACTGTGAGCTTGACAAAGTGTGTATTGTCAGGGATCAGTCTGGTGACTGCTCCACTGCATACATCTGTAAATCTCCCTCAAACTCTACATCACCTTCTAAGTATTTTTTTCTTCTATGCTTTTCTTCTTTTACTCAGCTGTCCTTTGCCTACAACATTCTTTGAACAACCAGGTTCCTTAGATATGACCTTTAATATTTTATCCTTCTTGTTGAAAGTGTTATTGTGTAGGGCAACTGTCACGACTGCTGTCTTCCCCAGGATACGGCAGGGATGGCATAGCATTTCTAGAGTAAAACTGTTTATGTGTTTTGTTTTTTTTATGTAAAATACACATTTTCTGGGAAAGTTCTCAGAGTTTTCTGAGAAGTTTTTGGTTTTCATTTAATCAAGTGAAGTCAAATATATTTGTATAGCACATTTCAGCAACAAGGCAGTTCAAGGTTGCTTGTGAACCATAACAAATGGAACATTGACCAACATATTTGATTGGTGAGTTTAGTGATTTCAAAAATGATACTTGACAAAATGCATTGTTATTGGTCTTCAAATGATGTGTTTTGTGTGATGATGTCTTTGACTTTGAACTGCCTTGTTGCTGAAAAATGCTAATAATTTTGATCTATTGATTGATCAATCATTAAAACATCATACAGTCGTGAGTTATTAAACAGCCAACAAACATTGCATTTTGTCAAATGCCATTATCAAAGTCATAAAGCAAGTCCTCATCAAATATGTTGATTATTATTCCAATCAAAGGAATAATGATTTACATTAACAGAAAAAAACATTGAAAAAATAAATTATTGAATCTATACTTTTTGAAATAAGTTTCTAAAAGCAATTGACGTTTTAATGATATTCTGATTTAATGAGACCTGCACAAAGGTATAATGAAAAAGCTTTGGGTACCACAGCTAAGTCATTTTTTTATCTCTCCTCCAGACGCCATAGAGTGTGCGCAGTGCCCACCGGAGTTCTGGTCCAATGCTGAAAGGACCACCTGCATCCCCAAACGGGTGGAGTTCCTCTCCTTTAGAGACACCATGGGCATCACCCTGGTTGCCATTTCTTTCATCGGCTCGTTCAGCACCTGCATCGTGGTCCTGATATTTTTCTGCAAAAGAACCACACCCATCGTCAAAGCCAACAACTCGGCGCTGAGTTTCCTGTTGCTCTTCTCCTTGACGCTCTGCTTCTTGTGTTCTCTGACCTTTATTGGCCAGCCGTCCAAGTGGTCGTGCATGCTGCGCCACACAGCATTTGGGATCAGCTTTGTGCTCTGCATCTCCTGCGTCCTAGGGAAGACATTAGTGGTGCTGGTGGCCTTCAATGCAAAACTTCCAGGCAGCAATGTCATTAAATGGTTTGGCCCCTCACAGCAAAAAGCAATCATCGCTATTTGTACCATAACCCAGGTAAGGGTTTGGTGTTTTTTTAAATGAATAATCTGGAAAGACCTCTCAAAATGTTTGAATAAGACATCTGTGTTTTTTTTTTTTTGTAGGTTCTTATTTGTACCGTGTGGCTGCTCGTTGCGCCCCCTGCTCCACGCCAACTGATGCCGCGTGAGGAAGACTTTATCATTCTCTTATGTGACGAAGGCTCATACATTGCATTCGCTCTGGTGCTGAGCTACATCGGGCTCCTGGCAGTCCTCTGTCTTCTCTTGGCCTTCCTGGCCAGGAAGCTTCCCGACAGCTTCAACGAGGCCAGACTCATCACTTTCAGTATGCTGATTTTCTGTGCCGTTTGGATAGCGTTTATTCCCGCCTACATCAGCTCTCCGGGGAAGTACGCAACAGTCACAGAAGTGTTTGCAATCCTGGCCTCCAGTTATGGACTGCTGGGTTGCATCTTTGCCCCAAAGTGCTACATGATCCTGCTCAGGCCAGAAAAGAACACAAGGAAACACCTGATGTCCAAAGCTCCCTCTGGCAAATTTTAGATTTTTAAACATCTAGTTTCATCTCCTACCACAAAAGAACAAAAGAAAGAAAGAAAGAAAGAAAGGAAGAAATAAAGAAAGTGCTTGTGGGATATATTTTACCACCAGATGGTAGCAGTGAGCTATTAAGATCAATTTAATCTCTGGCTTAGAAAAATAAAACCAGGAATTTCCTTCCTTCTGTCTCACACCTTCCTTCCTACACACTCCCTACCTCTGCCGCCACCCACTCTAACAGCGCTGCAAGACTTCAGAAACAAAAGCAATGTCACACAAAGGAGACGAGATGAACCTCCACCTCCCGCCACCGTGAATGTAAATATGAAAGACGTCTCAGAGCTGAATCGCGCCAGGATTTGGCAGTCGTGTCATTGCTCAGTTCACAAAACAGAGGATGATGAGGCCCAAGGTTTCTGAGGCAACGCTGCGCAGAAATCCCAGCGTTGGCTGGTTAATTGAATCCTGATTCTCTAGAGGCTTTCCCATGAAAACATCCCGCCTGGCTATTAACAAACCAAATTGTGTGACATTTTGCTTCTTTTCCCAGCTGCATTAACACCAGCAGTGATTATCCCGGACTGATGGATGGGTTGTTGTTTCCCCAGACATGTTAATGTGGCTGAATATGACAGACAGAGAACATTACTGGTGTCCCAGGAATAGACAGGAGAAAAGATACAAGAAGATTTGTTTTTGTAATTGACATTGACTCACATCGAAGCGTCATTTAGAGGCATCTGTGCACTTTTTTCTTTGTCAAAAAATAATAATTTAGGAGCTTCGGATGGATTTTTGTTCATAGTGTTCATTGTTCATAGTCTGCAATGATTAGAAATGCTTATGAATGTAGCGATGTTTGTTTGATTTAATCTAGAGGACTGGAACACATGTCCTCCAAATGATGGTTAAATAATTAATGGAGTTTGAATGAGAAAATGTTTGGTAATTTCCTCAATGAGATGAAAGGATCGCGAGGTTGTGAACACGCAGAAAATAAATTTTCTTTTTCAGACCTTATTAAGAAGGAGAGAAGTGTGAAGATGATGATATGGGGGATGTAATACGAGAATGACTGGCTGTTGTGTATTCAAGCCTTATCTGTTAAGATATCTGGGATTGAGCGGAGGAGGAACAGCAGAGGTCTGTGCTGTCCAAGTATAAATGTCGAGAACTTTCAACCCTACAGAGATGGACGCTGGCATATGCTAAGCAAAGAGACACATACTTTAACAGTTTCAATGTAAAGAAGCAAAAAGGAGAGCTACTGCGACTCATTAAACATGAGCAGACATGTTAATAATATTAATGCGCTTTCTCCGCTAACACCTTTTAATGAGGTCAGAGCCATTACTTTAGCTTAATAGAATGCATTAAGGAAGATATTTGCTAGATTGTGAACCCTCTTTCATTTGCCACCGTTTACAGCCTGCCGCCGCTGACATCTACTTCACAATTATAATGTTTGAGGTTTTTTTTTTCCCTCCCACCTTATTTTGAAGTGTTTGCAAATAACACCAACAATTCAGACAAAATAAAAAAAACACAGAGGCAACACTTGGCATAATGCTTCTGTGTTCAGCTGAGAAGCAATATTTATTTTTTTTCTGTGCATTTATTTATTTTTTTTTTATTTGAGTTCTCACTGTCAGATGAAACGTGTAACTAAAGCCAAACAATCCTGGATATTGTTAACGTATCAGTCATAAACGTTAAACTTCACCCAGAAATTATATAGATGTGTAGATAAATATTTAATACAAGTCTGTATAATGTAACTTATATTTAATGTGTTTATCAAATTTTCAGTTTTAGCTAAATAAATTAAAATCTAGCGCTCAAGTTATGTGATTCATACCATTCCAATGTGTAAGCCACAAATTATAAAGATTTGTTTTTACACAGAATGACACATTTCAAGTGTTTATTCTTGGTAATCTTGATAACTATGACTCACTGCCGACGAAAACACAAAATTCAAATTCACAGAAGATTTGAAAATTCAGATCAGTAAAAGATTTTCAAAACAAAAGTGTTACATTAGGACCATGTTGTACACAATCATAAGATGCTAACTTTACAGTAGTCACTAAAACTCTCCACCAAAAAGAGAGAGCTTCATATCGATGGGAAGGTGAGTGGAAGGAAAAATTGTGGATTGAAAATGTAGCACTGAACAAGACCTGCAGCTCTGGACTGTTAAGAGCCATCACACACGATGCACATTAAAACATGGAATGCAACTTTTGCATTCTACAGCAGCAACATAGTCAAGTTAAGGGCAATGAATGACTGGACTGTCGCGCATGGGATCATGCACTCTGAAGTTCACGTATCGTGCTCAGTATTGGTACTTTATCAGCGAGAGCAGGTGCCAAGTTCTGTTATAAAATAAAATCAGCATCTGCATAAAACTCATGCGGATGTCACCAATTTGACTCTCGGAACTCAAGTAAAACTTGAGTTTCATTGCGTTCCAATGAAACTCGCGTCCCATACACAGTGGTTTATGTACGTCACCCAAACACAGAGACGGAGGCGGCAACTGATTCTGGTAATTTAACGAAAAAGAATGAAAAACAAAAACTTGCACAATGGCATGTACTTAAACTTTTTCCTATGAGGATTTGCTAAAAATTCGCCAAATGTTGTGAAAAGTAAACCAAATGTTAACAACCAACAAAAAGGTTTTTTCCAGCCCAACATGTTCAAACGAAGCACAATTGGTGACAGTGCTCACCCTCCATCTCTGAAAACATATAGATAATGACAGATTAGAAAATATATTTATTCAGTAAAAGACAACCAACATATCCACAGGAGATATTTTGAACAACTACACACCTGTAAACTCTCTCACATAAAAGAAGATGGTTAATCATAACAATAAAATCCCCCAGACAAGAAACTCTGATGATGCAGTGTTACTGTGAAAAACCTTGGCTCATGACATCCATTTGGACATTACTTTGATGCTCATCACCCACTCAGTCTGGCTGAAAAGAGACGCACAGAATACTAAAGGCCTGTCTCAGTGGAAAAGAGGCCTACTTTTCTTCTGGGTTTCCTGGATGGAGGGTAGATTTTACAAACATGCTTGAATGATGAGATTGTGTAAAACCTCTCAGCTGTCATGAGGGCATCTGTGTTACACCGATGCCCTTCTGCTTGTATCATCTACCACAACACACTGTCACGGTTGTGGAGGAGTCCAATCATCAATGGGTCAAGGCTGTTTCAGAGACAAAAGGGGGGGAAAAATACTTATGTTACAGCTGATATATTGGACGTGCGGAAGCATGACTTCTACTGAACAAACATTTCTTTTCACCACAGAGCTGCTCATTCCTTTTGATGCTGGCTCTTCCACGTGGCTTCTTTTTACTCTTTACAACTTCTGATAAAAGAAATGAGAGGCCCATAGAAACTGAGGCACTAATGACTAATAAGCTCATCCGTAGTCACACCAATCACCAGATAGCGCTATGTTGTCCTTTTTACATAGTCTATCAAATAATCAGGTTTTGAAGATCCTTTTTTTTTTAAGTTGAAGTGGCATGAGTCATAATAGCTTGTGTAATTTTGTGTCATTAAGATGCCGAGTAGGTTTTGTGGGAGGGAGAGTGCTCCAAAACATGAGTAAATAAGAGCATTTGGACAACGTGAAGCTGAAAGATGCATGGTTTCTTACAATGAGAGACATGGAAGAACTCACACATCACATATATTTTCTGAAATACAACCCAAAACGTAGTTTATCTCCATTTTACAGACATTGTGGCATGTTTAATGCTATACATTCAAAAACTTTAACCCTTTCATGCATGAATTATTATCCTTTGTGTCAGGAGTTTTTTTTTTCTTAAGGCATAAAAACATTTTGTAAAATATATATATATATATATATATATATATATATATATATATATATATATATATATATATATATATATATATATAATTTATTTTAAGGGAATACATTGTATTTTTATCCAAATACAAAGTTGATATTTGAAAAATACATTAGTAGTATTGTTCTTTAGGGGTTATCTGATGTCACAATTTTTTATTTTTTTTTTACCTGCACGAGTCGTCCACAGTAGAAGGAGGGACCGGATCAGTCGGCATGATTTTTGTCTGTCCTATAGGGGATTTGACAAAAATAATTTCTTGCATTTCCAGCTGATGGCCAGTAGTTGATAGTGCATTTTATGAGGCGTTAGTGTCCACTTCAGTCTGTGTGCATTTCTAACATAAAAATCCATAAGAAGCACAAGAAAATGGCTTTTAGATAGCTGTCCACTGTAGTGACCACTGTGCATGAAACGGTTAAATCCAGACAAACTTTAATTTTAAGAGCTTATGCCCTCTTTCTTATTATTTTTGATTTAGATTTTTGATTATTATTTTTCTTTTCTGAGCGTTCACAGAAGACCAAATTCAAAAAACACCAAACAGGAACCCGTAACTCGAGGGAAGAACAAGTAAGATCACAGACACAATTGTGACACTTCCATTAGATCTAACGTAAGCTCTAACAGCCTTGCAAACAGGAAAGATCAGCATTCTGACGGTGATTAGCTCGGCTTCATTAAATTTGTCTGAAATTTCCCATGCTTGGAATGCCAGGAGGAGTCAGACACGGGCCAGGGCAATAAGAGGCAGCAAAACTCTCACCGCCAACATTAATGCATGTAATGTTCTCCAGTTGTCCATAATCTTCTTCTCTCGCTGGCACTCTCTCCCTCTGCAGGGGGAGACGGAGGCAGATGCAGCAAATAGCTCCGTAGCTGCTAAAATAAGATTAAACTCCAAAGTGCGGGGAGGAGGAAGTGAGGAAAACAAAAAAGCAAACATTGAAGCACAAATCCCACAGGGCGATTTTGATCACAGACAGAGACGATTCCAAACTGTGGGGCTTTTACCGACTAAAAAGTAAAACTAAAACAGTGAAATATTAAACCGGGGGGTGATCCGAAAGGGGATTAAAACATAAAACGAAAATGATGCTTCAGTTTATTAGTGACTATTCACATTATTGAGCATCCTCGCAGTGCGACGCTGTGGTGGCCGTCCTTCACGCTGTGCTGTGGTTTGGAATCTGATTGGTAATCATCTGCTCACTATCTGTACCCAAAAAGATCAATCTTGTTTTTATCAGCCTTTAAAATGTTACTTTTCTTTTGCATTTTTTTGGCCAGTCTATTATGAAACATGTAACTCTATATATGTAATCTTTTCTAGGACTGGGCTTCTTCCTGAGAATTTGACGTCACGTTATCGTCTTGTAATTGTTGCAGCGCTCAATTATGCACTGTAATTATTTTCAAAATGTCCTTTTTTTAAACACTAGGAAATTATTTGCTTCATAAAAATATAACTAGTGTCAAAAGAAGAGATAGCTCTGGTCTTTTATTTTCTTATGAATTAGTTTTGTAAGACTACCTTAACAAATAACATGACCTATAATACAGTGATTGATCACTCTTCTTCAACCATAACTACTTAATTAAAGTAATTATTTTTACTTTAATAATCAGAGTAAAATGAATGTGGTCTTTTAAAATGCTGTCACTGATGCAGAATAGGAATCCCCCGCTGAATTAAAATTAATGTATTTTAATTGGTAGCAAAACTACTTAGAGTGCAGGACGGTCGAAACACTGCAGCATGCAAGAGACAGAGGAACGATGTGGGGTTCAGGCTGGTCATTAGGACTCAATGAAGGATTAAAATGTGAAGCCATATTACAATATCGCCAATCAAAAATCTTTAAAAGGCTGCAGATTGCTCAATAAAGTGAAGATAATGCGGCTGACAGAAACGCATCGCATATTCATTTAACAGATGAAAGTTAAAAGGCCCTTTACTCGGCTTCTGATGAATTTTTCAAAACCTCTGGTGAATTAATTGAACTCTTCTAAATATTCTACTTTTTGTTAATTTTACTTTTAGCATGGGGAAATGACTTAAAGCCCCACACTGTGCTCTTTGCACAGCTATCTTCTTATTTTTATTATTTATTTTAAGATAATTAGCACAGCTCTGGATAGTTAAGAGACAAACAGAAACCATAACCAAACAGAGCTGTTAATGTGAGACAGACGCACAAACCCTTCACATGTAGCCGATGCTGTTAAACTGAGAATCAAACCCAAACAGTGAGGTGCGCTCTATAGTCCCGAAAATCTGTTATATATATTACATATACATGTATGTACATATTTTATTTTAAAAACAACTATATTAAATGATATCAGCTTTCATCTCCCTGCTCTTAGAAGACTGAGAACGGTCAACAATGTCAAACTGCGTTGCTTTGTGACCTATGAAATGCCAAAATGATCATATCAAATCTCCTTTTCTTTAAAGTTCATCTGTTTTTTTTCCAGGTGTAAAGTCAACTTGAATCACCCATTCTGGTAAAGAAAGGAGCTTTATATATATATATATATATATATATATATATATATATATATATATATATATATATATATATATATATATATATATATACACACACACACATATATATA
>NW_015113731.1:136425-138190 GCF_001443285.1 Poecilia latipinna
ATATAAATCCCCTGTGATGATGATAACATCTTTGACTTCTTGTGATTGTAAGAGTTCCTCTGCAGGTTTGAAACGTCCAGACTTGGAAGCTTCAAGTCTGGAAGCTTCAAGTGCAAAAATCAGACAAAAGTCTGCTTTAATGTAACTTCCTGTTTCAGATCAGCCAGGATTATCAAAAGTGTTGTTTTTACTCAATGGCACACATTGTTTGAGCTTCATTTAAAGCCTGCAGAGGAGCACAGCTCCTATCCAAATGGTCACAGACTGAAACCAAAACCTCATTGCCGAGTGTTTCCTCTGCAACGCATCCCTGAAGAAGAAATGAAACAAACAGCGTTTGAGTAATATTCATCCCAAAAATCATTTCAATGATGTATTACTTTCTAATGACATGACAACAAGCCAGCGACGTTTACAAATTACTCCATTGGTAATTAATTACAGCATCCTGCAACAGAGATGTGACCACACCGGAGAAACAAACACGTTTTACTTTAAATGCAGCTTTCATCTGAACCGTCACAGCAACAAAAATCGGGGGGGAAATAAATCTTTCATCCTCCGCTGGCTTTCAAAAATTAAACATCGATTTGTTTCTCATTGGCTGATATAAATATTTTAGCCCCTACAACAAAAAATAAAAAATAAAAGTAGGCCATATGCTTATATGGCACGGAGATCGACTAAGTAATCAATTTTAGATAATTCTGATCTCTACTCATTATGTAAATAAAGCACATGTGTCCACAGAATCAATTTTTCTGGAAAGGAAGTGAAGAGTAATAGAGAAGATTAATATGGTTTCTAAATGGTAAATATTAAACAAGTTACAGAATGTTGCAGCTGGGAAGCCCATCTAAGATTATCTTGTCCCGGGCTCAAAGCTGTCAGCTGGTCTGAATGTAGAAACACAGAATTGTTTTCATGTTTTCGTCAACTGTTCAGCATTTTTTTTTTGTTTGTTTGTTTGTTTGTTTCCTGGTTAGTCCAAGGGGCCGAAAAGGAGAACCGTGGAAAATGAAAAGACACAGAGGGGAATGGTAGTGACACTTTTGAAATGAGGCATCAAAGTAACCTTGGGAAATGTTTTTGATTCTCCGTCCTCCCCCCTGAGCACACCTATCAACACTGGAATCTCAAGCCTGACAAACTCATCATCTGCAGACACCCTCTATCAAGAGCAGCAGCTGAGCCATAGGAAATTTATGTGCATGATCAGTGGGCATTGGGCAAAAGAACAGCAGGGTGGCCTGTCGCTCAAACAGAAAAGGAAGTAACTGTGACTGCAACCCCCCCCCCCCCCAAAAAAAAAAAAAAAAAAAAAAAAACAAAAACAGGAGTGCTTATTAAATACATTCAGTGATGCATTCAGTGACTTGTTTCAGTGATGCATTCAGTGACTTGTTTCAGTGATGCAAGTCACGTGACGTGTGAACCGTCGAGACTAGTGGCAGCGTTGCTGCTGCCTGCAGCTAAAAGTGAATCCTAAACAAACTAAGCTAAACTTTCTGGTGAAGGTAGCAAACTCTACAGCTTTTCTCTAAATAAACGCTTAATTCACAGCATACGTCACAACAAGAACACACCTGCTCCTGTCACATTTGCAACTGTTAAGTATCAGAAATAATCCCCTCAAAAACCAACAGCAGCAGTGAGACATTAGCGACTTTCACCATGGTCACGTAAAAACACCAAAAAAAAAAAAAAAAAAAAAAAAAAAAAACCCCGGAAAACCTTCCAAATCGGGGGGCGGCCTTAACTTCAA
>NW_015113731.1:141429-146282 GCF_001443285.1 Poecilia latipinna
AAAAAAAAAAAAAAAAAAAAAGACGCCCGAAGAGCTTCACAATCTGGTGTCGCGCTTAGATGCATACAAAGCATTTTTGTTTTGCCAAATGATATTTCTGTCCAATTATCACAGGCATGGCTCCTAATAGAGCTGAGCGATGTGCCAAGTAAGCATCAGCTGCCACAAGTGAAAACGTGCAGGGTGTCTGAGTGGTGACTGGTGGTTCTCCATTATAAAGAGGAAGGAAGAGGGGGAAGAGTAGAAGGAAGGGAAGATCATTGTTCACCTCAAGAAAAACACGTCACAGAAAAAAAAAAAAAAAGATTAACAACGCGCAATCCCGATAGGGTGACCTCGAACCCGAGCACCAACATCTGCCGCCTGACAAACACTACCTGGTTTTTATTCACCGCAAACTGGCAGGGGCCCCCGTCTATGCCGACACCGTGCCAGCACAGCTGCAGAGCGTCGGCCTGGACGAGACGAGAGCCGCTGGGGAAATCCAGGATGGTGAACAATAAAGCACGAAAGGACATTTATTATTTCACACATTGAGACACGATCATTTAGACAGCGCCAGATTAAAGTAAAGCAGCCAACATGCAATAACGAAAATAAAAAAAATGTCTCAGTAACAAAGAGGGATGCGTGCTTTGAGCAACTGTTGTTGCAGGTCATTTCATGACACATCAAAAGGCAGAAGGAGGAAGACAAGACATCTGATCTAAAGTCATCGCTGCCAACAGGGAGAAAACCCAACTTGTGTCTCCGCAGGGGAGGAAACTGAGGAAAACAAGAGGCATTGTTTGTGAACTCAGGAGAAACGGCGCAGGCAAATCACCTAAAGACGCAGTCGGAACTGTAATTAAAAGTTCTGCGAAACGGCTCAATAAAAAATATCTGCGAAAGGCTCGAGACTGTTCAACTAATCACATCCCATGCATCAGAGTGTAATCGTGCGGATTCTCTGCCAGCATGTAAGGGTGTGTGTGTGTAGGGGAGAGGATGAGGGAGTCCGTTTTAGAATAAGAGGGGTTACTGGGAGAGAGAGAGAGAGAGAGAGAGAGAGAGAGAGAGAGAGAGAGAGAGCTGTCATCTTCGGAAGCAGACCCTGCCGGTTGCAAGTGCTCATCCAATTACACTTTGAGTGTCCTCTCTTCCTGTCCTCTCATTTTTCCTGCGCTCTCCACTTTCCAGACCACCTGCTCCCTTTCTTTTGTCTGCTCTTCTCGTTCATCCTTTTTTTTTTTCTAGTTCTTGAGAGGTCGCGAGTAATGAGCGCCCCCTTTCCCCTCTGTGCTGTGCCTAGTGTGTTTAATGCATTCAAACGCCAAATGCAGCATGGACAAAATGCTAATTTATTCCTGGTGCTCCAGCAGCGGCTCCGTCTTCTCTACAGCTTATTTTTAAACCTCGCGCTTTAATTCCGCGTCGTCTCTCATTTCGAATAGTTTCAGCAGATTCAAAGAGCAAATCAAGAGTTTTTAGCTGGAGATGAAACTATACCTGAAAGGTGAGCTTGTTGACCTTGTATTTCTGTTTTGGTTTTATAAACTGATTTTTTGTTTTTTCTTCTTTGGGAAGGATAGTTTGTAAGCCTGGCTTGAAATGGTAAAACCTTTCTTCTGGGCAAAAGAGACGTACAGACTTTTTCCAAACCTGGCCACGTCTTAACCAGTCATTACGAGATGCTTCAGTTTTTAAAGTGAATAGCTTGATGCTCATTTGAAAAAGGGAGGAAGAAAAAAACAAGTCCCCAAAGCTGCATTCAAATAAACAGCAGTTCAAAATCACCTGCCAGATCGTTTGCTCTTTTTGGTAGAAATTACTTTCCAAATAATTTCCAAAAGTGTGACTTAGTCTAATAAAAGGCAAAGATACCCAACAGTCATGAAGTTCAATCTGTTGGTTCTGTGCAATTAAGTGATTAACTTAAAGGGTCATGTTCTAAATAATACCAGTATTGGTTGAATCATTTATTCCGAGAAGAAACAGATGCCAAACATGTGGACCTTGTTTAAGGCAATAAATGATGCCTGTTGTATGTTCCTCTCAGGAAAAAACAAACAAAGAAAAAACAAGTAAAAGGGTTAATTCCAGACATTGTGCAAAAGAACGCCCTGCTTTGATTAAAGAGTTGATTGGTAACAGAAAGACATAAACAAGTACAAAAAAAGGGCAGGCTGTTCAGCAAAACAATCTGATTTACCTTTACAATTGATGCCACAACCAGACAGACGTGGAAGAAATCGGAAAACCAGTTATCAGCTCTGTGGCGATACTGAAGGGTTTACACTTGCCTTAAATGTAACAGTATCGAAATGCTAATGTAAAGCTACAATCTCGACTGGAAATCGAAGTCAAACGACGAGCTGGAGGGGCCAAAAGAAATCAGAAAGGGTACATGGTATTGAATGATATGAAAGACAGACCGCTCTCTTTGGGTCTTGACAGTTCATCAGACCGTCACCCAACTCTGAGTTCTAACACATTACACTACATGGTGGCTTAATTGTTCAGCTACAGAGGCATACTTATTGATCACGAAAGGTTTTGATACATCAAAATACTTCAATAGTTCATGATGCTTTGTGGTAAAGAGGAAATCGCCCTTGAAATGGGAGACAAAACAAGCTCTCTAACACTGGAAAGCCTCTCTGGGTTCCTGAAAAGTGCTAAGTGTACTCTAAACACTTTTAACAAATAACCGTGTTGCTTCACATACAGACAAAATCATCCTGAAATATGCACTTGTGACTGATCCGTGATCCAAGCATGTAAAGTGTACGAAGTCTGGTGAGACGGTGTGTGACAGCAACAAACTCTCTGCTTTTCAGATTGGTAAAACCATGGAGATTATTTTGGACAAGAGGACATATAGAACAAAACACTTCACTTTAATCGACAGAGAGCTGCAGTAGAATAGACCAAAAATTTGACCCGAATCAAAACATCCTAGCTGTACTCTCCAGAGTCCTGAGGCAGCACTTTGAGAGACTGCAATCATCTGCAAAGTGACTGAAACCTCAGAGAGAGAACTGTTGAAGAACAACAGTGTTTAGAGCACTGAACAATCACAGCTGTGTTACAATAAAGGATGCCAAGGACTTTCCTAATTTGACGTGAGATTAATTGGGGGAAAGTGATAACCAAACAGGAGATTTGTAAATTCACAGGTTAAAAGTTTGATTTTTTTTTTTCTTAAACAAAATCTTACATCAGTTTAGTAAGTCCTTCTAGTTTGGGTAAACTCTGGACAAATATTCTATTTCAGTGGACATCTTCAGATATATTCCATAGTGTAAAAAAAAGTAAAAGATGGCAAATCAGGGATGTTCTCATTCGATCGCAAGTATCTCCTTGGCATTTCTGAAAGCTCATTATTGGATTTGCTGACTCCGCTAAACACCAGGGAGCTGCCGCCGCCTTACATTCTGGGTTTTCACATCACTTTAAAAGCTGCAAGCAGAGAAAGCCGTCAGCTCCATTTAGATTTCTATTTTCATTCAAAGGCAACTTGGCTGACAGTAGTGTAAGAACACATAAAACCAGTACAGTGTTGACAGTAGTCAACACAGTACACCTCAGGTGTACACAATACACCTGAGCCATAAGTCATTAGGTAAATATATATATATCAAATATATATGATAAAGTCTTCTTACACTTCTTCACTGTAGTGAAATGTTACAGTTAGCTCCCTTGGAGAGTTTTTACTGTTTATAGTGCCTTGTTGCTTCTGCCAACTCAGCCTCAAGCCATAGATAACTGTGTGAGTTTTGGCTGAAGAAGCCAACAAGTCAATATTTAAACTGCAACTGTGTCAGATGATTGTTGGGAGAGTTTTGCTTACCAAAGGAAATGGCCTACAAGTCCCATTTTAAAGGATTAGGTGTACAAACCAAACGCTTGACAGTATTCCCCTTTAAAACACAACACATGGAAAACAGTGAAATGTATTTCTGTCTCCTGAAAAGATAAAGTTTTCAAAATGGCTGTAAGTGCCAACCAGAAGTGGGACCAAGTCACTGTTTTCCAGGTCTCAAGTATGTCTCAAGTCTTTGTCCTCAAGTACAAGTCAAGTCTCAAGTCAAGTCGCAAGTCGTCAGCTAGGAATTTCAAGTCCCCTCGAGTCGTTTTTTTTTTTTTTTTTTTTTTTTTAACAATGTTCCAATTATGCTAAATGTAAATAATAGACCATGTGTTCTTTTAAAAAATCAAACATGCAATGCACTCATTGCAAATAAAGCACAGTGGTTTTGAATTTGGATGTGATGGTAAAATAAATATCCGTCAGTCCAAGTGGGGTTAAATCTACAGCCAATTTCACATCTCGGTATTGATAAAAACATGTTGCCTGAATCAAGCTTGCCAGAATCACTAACCAAGACACAAAATAATGTGCTGCATTACCATCCAGAAACACTCAGAACTACCCCACAGCGTTACGTTCAGGATCCTTACTACTTCCATCCAATTTTTTACTTTTACAGCAATTTCTGCAAGATAGCAAAATTACTGGATTTTGATTTGTTTTTCTAGCAAAATTGTACCACGTGGAAATTATACCACTTGGAAATGGGTTCTGTGCAACGACCATCACGCTGCCATTTGATGAATTATAACTGGAAAAAATAGTAGACTTAATGCACTGACTGCAGTAAACGATCTGTTTATTGACAATATAATTTCCCAACATAGATGTCTTCAAAATATATCCATACCTATCACATTTTAGGTCTGAGAATATGGGAAATGTCTCTGTCCGGTGCTACTGTCAGAGGAGTTATTTTTAAATCCTGTTAATTTGATTGGTTGTGCTGCAGCTACGCACACATACACACGGAGTGTGGAAAAACAGAGGGACGATC
>NW_015113731.1:149251-151420 GCF_001443285.1 Poecilia latipinna
CTCACTACCCACCGGCTTCCTGAGCTAACATGGTGCACATTATTTGTCGATACGTTTGAATCACTGGATTTAGACAGCATGACTAAACATAGCATACAAAAGTGAAAGATATGCGGTATCACCAACGTAACCCAGAATTGCTAACACGACATTAGCTAGTCAGTTGTCTCTTAGTAAAAGAAAAGTACCGCTTACCTCGTTGAGCAACTTCAAATGCCGAACAGTTAGAAGTTGTATCTCCATCTGAGATCCCGGTCTTGCAGGTTGTGCATGTTTCACTCCGTTTTTAGCTGGATATTTCATGATTGATGTACCCAAAAGAAATTACTCACAGGACCATATGAGCGTTTTTTTTGTCTCTCATTTTTTTTTCCTCCGTTATTTTTAAATCCTGTTAATTTGACTGATTGCAGCTTACGCACACATACGTACGGAGTGGGGAAAAACAGAGGGGCGGTCTGCGCCTGTTAATACGGAATGAGTGAAATGAATTAATGCGGCCACTTTATAATGTGTTTTAAATTTTTGACTTGAGTGAAATATCAAGTCTTTTCAAGTAAACAGCTTCAAGTCAAGTCAAGTCCCAAGTCAATGGTGTGAAAGTCAAAGTCAAGTCCGAGTCTTTGAGCATTTTTTTCAAGTCATGTCTCAAGTCTTGATTTTAATGACTCGAGTCTGACTCGAGTCCAAGTCCTGTGACTTGAGTCCTCACCTCTGGTGCCAACCATTTTTGCAGTGCACTAATTCAGTACAGCAAAAATATCCAAATATTCATTCTTAATGCAGTTCTGTGCATCTGATCTAAACATTTTCCACAGATATAGTTGTTTTGAGAAACTTCAATTTCTATGGAATACATGATTCCCCCAGGAGCAAATTATTATTATTAATCTTTTTATTAATCATTTTATTCCTGCTTTGCATTTCCTGTCACCTCTTTTCAATGCATTTCTAACATATATCTGACTGAAATTAAACTTTTTTTTTTTTACTAGCTGCCTCCTCAACATGTCACTACAGAGAGCTGCTAAGAAAAAACACTTAAAACTGGATGGTGCGTTCAGATTTTGTGCAGTGGTTTCACTAATGGATTCTGATTTTCTCTTTCTCTCTCTCTCTCTCTCTCTCTCTCTGCGGGAAAAAGTATATGGTTGGAATTTAATTTGTCATGAGAATAGTTTTCCTCCGTGGGGGGGGAGGGGGGGGGCAGAAGAGAGAAAAGATCATCACTGTGATTTGCAAACCATTTAGTACTATACATACATGCTTTCATTCATTTTGGAATGCAAGTAGGAAACAGCAATAAATCACAATTAGTCCTTAGCAAAGTCTATTGATATCGGTATTTCAGTTCAAAGAAAACTGTGGTTAATATTTGTCAATCCTGTTTTAAGTTAACCAAATTAACATATGTATGATTTTCTTTCCATTCAGCCAGGTGTTTTTTTTTTTTTTTGTTTTTTGTTTTTTGTTTTTTCAGAGTGAACTGAATAAATATGATTAACTGGAAAAAAAACAACACTTAAATACATACTGTACATAAAATATACAAAATTAAAATTGTTGAGATTTCACTCTTGTACATTTAGAGTCCTTTACTTAAGCTTGCAAAGGTCTTTGGAGTTCAAGTATATCCTGTTTATAATTTAAGACCCGAGAAGAACATGAATAAACTCTGGTGTCAGTGTGCAGATGAATTACTCGCGTTATGGGGACTTAAATCTCCCGCACACCCTTTGGACCTCCCACAGTTAGGTGATGAAAAGTCCTGCCAGAGTAAATCACTAAATCTAAAAATTAAAATATGCATTGTTTAGCTTTTGTGAAAGTGATTGAAGATGAAGTCAGTCCTTGATTGAAGATGACAAAACCAGGAACAAGTAGAGCAGAAATAGAGAAGAAGCACAAAAAGATGTGCACATTTCCAAGAAAATAGTGATTTTCATGTTTTCCCCCCTCTAAAATATACTAGTTGAAGTTATCAGGAAACTACCGCCTGCTTTCAAGTAGCAGTTTTGGATGCTTTACAAAGATAAGCTGTCATAAAAAAAAATGATTCTCTGTGTACTTGTTTGCAGAGTAAATTTGAGTCAGCAGGCATTTAAGTTTAGGAGTGGTGGGGAGCTGATTGTTTAAAGCAGGGGTCCCCAAACTACGGCCCGCGGGCCG